>NC_033801.1:61426714-61490692 GCF_001876935.1 Asparagus officinalis
TGGAGGCAATTTGATCTTGTTATTCTCAATGAGGTACTTGAAGATACCGGGAACTTCATCTTCTTTGAACGAATAGGCTTTTGGGAACTTCGGCTCCGAGGCTTTCGGCTTCTGGGTCTGCTGTTGCCACCTTGATGGTTGAGGCGCCTTTTGCTGCTGCTATTGTGGCTGCGCTTGCACCTCGAATGTTTGATTCACGTCCACGGCATTTGCATGTGCTTTTCCTTTACCCCTAGGGACAAAATTTGGTTGTGGAGCGTTATTTGCTATTTGACCCCTTTCTGCCTTCTTCCTTTTAAGGAATCGTTCGGCTCGTTCTCCTCGCACCTTCAGATCCTTCAGGTTCCCCGGCTTGAGGCGACGATACCAATCGAAGGCCGCTCCGTGAAGAGTGCCAACGAATGACCGTACCATCAAGGGTTCATTGTCGGAGATTATTCCTATATGAGACTTAAAATATATTAAGTGTTGGGTAGGGGAACCCTTTCCATCAAACGGCGTAAAGTTGATTAAATTGAACTTTGCCGGGTATGGAATTGATTCCCACTCCCTTGGGTATGGACATGGTATGCCGGACCTTTTCACTTCTTGAGCATTCATCAACGCGTTGATTTTGCTCTCCAAGTCCTTCATTTTCTTGTCTTCACTCGTATCTGTCTTCGAGTGGTTTCTGGGAGAAGTAACGTGGTCTTCCTTCGTATTATCATCCGAGGGACCGCCTCCGTTATTGTTGTTGACAGGAGGAATAGTTATGTTGACATTATCTTCTTCCCGTTCATTCTCCTCTTGATTCGGATTATTACGACGACTGAGTTCTCCTTGATGAGTTGTCAGTACTGCGATTTGCTGGTCATGCATCTCTCTCATTTGCTGCATGGCCATCTCCATCTCGAACTTGAAACTTTCCTTCTGCCTAGCCAGGGCATCTTCAAGCATTTTGGTTACTTGCTCGGCGCTGATCATGAGTACCTCGTGGGGTTGTCCTTCGCTGGATACCGTGTTGTCCGATGCAATCGCAGAGCAGGCATCTGATCCTTCGTCTTCTGACGGTAATCTCGTCCGAACCCTACTATAAGTCCCTCGTGTAATGGTTCCAGTCTGCAGACGAGTTAAATACCAGGGTACTAGCGGAATTGACTCGGGATTATCCCATGTCGATGCCCTTTTGCTGGTCATATTAGTGGTGACCTTCGGAAATTCTCCGTCTTTGACTATCCTTCTTCTTCGTTGGAAACGCCTAGGCTTGGAAATCCTCTCGAATACCGAGATTCTCTTTGGGGTTTTAGAACAGCAGCATTCTGATAACACCGCCCTGATGATGTTGGCACACGGACAGTGGGGTTCCGTGTCTCGAGCATCTTTCTTCCGAGACTTATTCATACCCCCAGCTCTATAGTACAACTCATCAGTTTGATAACTGGAGCAACCCATAGAGTGTTGGCATGACTTCCTAGGTATAGCACAATCATCATCAGACGAATGTGTTTTCCTCTGGGGATATGACGCTTTATTAGCGTTTTCAAAAGTCGCTCGTTCAAGTCTATGCTTTTGCGAGCGTGAAAACTTAACGGGCTCTTGAACTTCGACACGCAACCCAATGCGGTCGGCAATAGGGGTTTTCCCTTTGTTATCTTCCTTGGGGAGATTAGCACGACCCCCAGTCGGGTTCATCATTTGGGGACCTTTCAACGGACCCAATCGCTCCTTGACAGGTGCTTTACCTCGGTTCCCGGGTAAAGGACCGAGGCGACCTTTCAAAGGAACCCTGGACCTTGAAGGATCCGTGTTCTTACCTGACTCCGCCGGAGGTGCGGGGGCAAGGGGAACGGGTTCTGGATTTGATGAAGGTTGGACAGCAATATCGTCCGCTCTTGTGTTAGGCGCCGGCTTTGCCTTTAACACCCACACCTGCTTGAGTTTTGACGGATTCTTAACCGTCTCTTCTTTCTGCATCTCCTCTGTTTTCTGCAGAAGGGCTCGGGCATGCGCAAGCAATGCGCGGCGCTTCTTGATTCGCTCTTCGAGGGTTGAGCGAGTCCTCGTGACACGAACCCAATCATTCGTTTCTGCCTTGGAGGAGGAGTTGGTTATGCGCCGTTGTTGCTCTTGGCTCTGTCTGGACTTGAGATCTTCATTGTAGCGGATCCCATCCATCGATTCTGCGGCCTTGGCCAGTTGTCGTGCAAGGCGTTGGCGCCGTCTTTGGCGCGCCCTCTTTGACACAGCTGGAGCACCTTCGACAGTCGCCTTTGTGGCGGAAGGGAGATCTGGATCTGCAGCCTCGACCTCTTTGGATGCTGCCGGGATGTCACGGGGCACGGGCGCAGCAACGGCGACGGGGTCTTGGATCTTAGAGCCGGAGGTCCCACGAACATTTCTGGAAGAGGATGCCTTCCTGCGCCTGTTCGGAGAGGCGGATCTGGAGGAGGAGGAAGAGAGGTACTCTTCAAACTTTTGTTGATCGCACTCGTATTCGATCTTTTCATTCACCCGGATCTTGAATGCCGGTTGCGTCACGACGGCCTCGGCAGCGAGGCCGTTGGCTCCCACTGTGGTCGCCAGCTTGTTTGCGTCGAAAATTGTTGTATTCATTGTTGTATTCATTAAAACTTTAGTCGTTACAATGAAATAAAAAAGATTATCTTTTTATAAGACCTTTTACACAATGAAAACAAAAAAGTTACAACTCTCGTCAAAACAAACACAGAGATCGTTTATCGGTCTTCTGCTTGCGTGGGTCTTTTGTCTGTGACGGGGACGTCAATATCCGTGGACTACCTAGCACTCAGATCTGTTCCGGAAAATCGGACAGAGCTTCGTCGATCCGTGAGGAGATCTAGAAGCTTGAAGCATCTATCTCGGCTAAAACGAGATATCTGCTCTTCTTAGGATTACCGACGAAGGGTAATACTAAGGAACGGGCACGGGTGATGAAGAATCTGATGAAGACATCTCCTCTATTGAAGCGTTCGACCACTCTTCACTGCAGCAGGGCTTCGCCAACTCTCCAAAAATCCAGATCCTCAAAAATGAGGCCTTAGGTGGCTATTTATAGGCAATGGGGGCACCTAGGGTGCCTAGACACCCCTGGGGTGTCTAGGAAAAGCCTAGACACCCCTGGGGTGTCTCAGAAAATCCGAGACACCCCTAGGGTGTCTCGGAATTTCCGAGACACCCTTGGGGTGTCTCGGAATTTTCGAGACACCCTAGGGTGTCTCGGAAATTTCCGAGACACCCCTGGGGTGTCTCGGAATTTCTGAGACACCCCTGGGGGTGTTTTGGAATTCCTGAGACGTCCGTTGAGGTGCATTCGATTATTTTCGCCGTAAATTCTTCGTCCAAACTCGGATTTGAGTGATTCCAAGTGCGTTGGAAGCTTGACGAAGAGTTCTACCTGCTCCAATGGTTGGATTATCTGTAGAATGAACGAGACTCGAAGGGCGTTGTCCTTTTTGTGAACATCGCCGGGTTCCCGATTGGCCCGGGTCTTCGTTGTTCCGAAATCCTATCAGCTCACGTAGTTCGTCGATTCACTTCAATCGTTCATCGACGTGAATTGAACTCCTGTGGATCGGATAGTGATGTTCATCGTCGCTCTTTAACACTGAACCGTTCGTGGAGACCTATAGGTAATTTTCGATGCCTACAACAATGTGCACGCTCAGGGCCTCACCGGTCGACCTCTTAACCTTGGTCGGTCGACCAGCCAGAGAGAAAAACACAAGTTCAGGTTTTTAATGTTTTGTATTTTATAAATTTATTTAAAACTTATTTTTTATCATCATGAGGCATATAACAAGATTAACTCTTTCATAATTTCTTAGTAAGAATTAACTCATCATGATATAAATACTTAAATTAAACTAATTAGGGTTTGACATCCTAATTAATCAAATTTTTACAAATAACCTAATATATAAATATGGTTAAGTAAACATAATAAATCCTAAACATTGAACAGAGATAAATTCATTTCAACATGCTCACATCACTTAGGTATCGTCAACCTAGGGTTTCGACCTTTTTAATTAGCAAAAAAACTCAAATAATTATTAAACTAGGGTTTAAACATGATTTAAACATGATTAATAAATTAAAATAAAAATAAAATCAACCCTAATGATCATGATCATCAACTAATATAAACAACAACTAAATCTATAGATTTTCACTACGGTTTAAAGATTAACATCATATACTAAGATTTTAAAACATTGGGTTAAGCTTAAACATGAGATTCGTCATTTAAACATCTTAAATTTTGAATTAACTATAGGAAAAGGTTTGGAGAAAGATGATCTTGCCTCAAACGCCGTGTTGAACTCCTGAACACATGCGTGCAAGATCCCTCTTCAACAAAGTCGCAAAGTCCCGCCTTCCTCTCGACAAACGACTAAAGAACTCTCCCAAATCTCACAAATTATGATTAGGGTTTGAGAGAGAGGAAGGGGGGCTACTATAGTTTGTAATACTAATGAAAATGTTTTGTGTGTGTAAATATAATATATATATATATATATATATAATATATATATATATATACTAATGAAAAATGTTTTTACAACACAAAACATTTTCATTAGTATATATATATATATATATATATATATATATATATATATATATATATATATATATATATTATATATATTATATATATATATATTATATATGTATATATATATATATATATATATATATATATATATTATATATATATATATATATATATATATATATATATATATATATAAAAGAGGAATATGGGTATACTTGGGGGCCAAGGATCCTTGGTAGTGATTGTGGACAGCATCTTGTCCATACATCACACCTTGGAGTTGTGAGGCTCCATGCTTCAAGGTGTGATGTATGGACAAGATGTGTCCACATCACTACGCAAGGATCCTTGGTACCAAGTATACCCATTTTTCTCAATATATATATATATATATATATATATATATATATATATATATTATAATATATATATATATATATATATATATATATATATATATATATATATCATATATATATATAATGCAACGCAGAATTCAACAGCCAAACCGTAAAAAGGGAACCAAGTCAGACTGAGAAAATAGTATTTGGTATTTTGGGTATAACATTCACGTACGATCTCGAAATGATGTGATTTAAGATGCGTTATAAAGTTATTGAAGATACCTACATCTTTTGTCTTTCTAGTTTTTCTAGATTAAAACTGTATCGGTGTGTAATGCAGATATACTCTTAACTAATCATTTTTCTAGATTTCTTCTTTGTGTATGTTTAAACTTTATATACTCTCATATATACATGTTAATTGATCTCAAATCAACTGTTAGCATAATCATTCATCCATAAATGATATTTATCACAATTAGAGCTCATTTATCAATATAATTCATACTATTTTTCAAAATTCACGGGGTTTTACATGTTTTGACATAGTGGTTTGGTGGCTTGTGCATTTCATCTCTAGTCTCGCATTTGAATTCCCTACCCTTTCTAAATACATATGAAAATTTTGGTTAGGGTTTGTTGTGAACTCAAACCCAACCCGTTTTTGATCCACCATTAATAACCAGACACGTTAGGGTCCTTAGCTCACAAAACCAGATTTGTTGGGTCAGTATGCTATCAAACTAGACTCGGGTGACCCATTTTGATATTTCATAATTACTTTATTTATTTATTATTTTCTAATGGAGTTATGTTGTGTGATGTGATATGATAAACCTCTTAGCTACACCAAATAAGATAGATTGTATATGAAGACGACTCTTGTCAAATGTATGATTTATAATCATACTATCGTAGTATTGCAACACCCTCGACATCAGTATTCTAGTGTGAGGTTTTTTGTGACTGTCATTATTATTATGGAATCGACTAGATGGTACGTCCATCTTGATTAGGCATGTTCTAAATCATGGTTATCCTTCATAGTTTACGGAAGTCACTCCATAGTAACCCCATGGTTAATGCATAGCATTTCATTTACAGTCACTTAAAAATAAACATATAAACATGGGTTTAGTAATGGGGAATTGGACAGATCAGAATATAAACTGTACATAAGAGGTTTTATGTGCGTACATGATATCTTGAGTTATATATAAGGGACAAATGCCAATGTCTGAGTTCAAGACTTGTTCTTAGGACTTTTATGGGAAAGATGACTTATATACATTAAAGTATTCTTTTCTAATTCTAATAATAAATAATAAAATGCAATGTGCTTGCGTGATATGTGGTTGTGCTGTAATTGACATATGTAGTTAATACAGTTAATTTTGGTCACCTTTAATCTAGTTTTCATCTTTTGTTTATTATCTGTTACATACATCTACACATGCACAATTTTTTTATTTTACATGCTTGTTGGGAGACTTCCGACTCCCTTGGGATTTGCACACTCCAGACTCGGGGACTGTCCTTTCTTCGCAAGATCAAGAGTATCTTGATGAGCAGGCCTAGCAACAATGATCATCATCCTATCTTTTTCATTTCTTCAGCTTCAGTTGTTTAGGCAGTTTATTTGTGTTAATCGTTTATTTGAGACACTTGTGGCTTTTCCAGACGATGATATATTTCTTACTCCTTTCCATTGCGGTTTGATGTAACTAAAATCTATCTTTCTGGAGATTTATTTAAAATAACTATATATTTCTTTTGCTATCTTAGGTACATGCTCTATGATATAATTTTTTTTGTTATATAATTATGTATAGAATGACATAGAGATGACCATAAGGTTGCATCGTTGGTTGAGTCACGTTCCAACTTATACAAATTTTGGGAACCGGTGCATGACAAGGGTAGTTTGCAACTTTTTAGAATTTTCAAGTGGTTGTTTATAATTTTCAAATTTGTAGGAGGTATTTTGTAATTTTTTACTTTTTTCAAGGACACTTTGTAATTTCAGGTTTTTTTTAAGGAAAGATGTCATATATAGTTTTAAAATTTGAGGGTTAAGTGCCAACACTTTAAAACTTATTGCAGGTTTTCTTTGAAACTCTACTATGGGAATTTTGGTAATTTGAACACACATAATCTAGCTGTTTTTACTTTTGGGGTTTTTTGCTAAAAAAGTATTGAAGATTCAATTAGATTTTTAAAGTTTTGAGGGTTTTACTACAAATAGTACAACTTATTAAGGGTTTAGTGCAATTTACCCTTAAAATAAAGAAAAATATATGTCCACGCTTGCCCATCTAAGTCAGAAAAGTACGTGTAGTAATTAGAACCATTTATTGATGATTAATCTTAACGGTTACTGAATACTCTAGTTACCATGCTACATAATCCGAGAAACGTTTCACAATCTTATGTAAAGCCCATCACCGTATGAGCCTAAAGAAATCTTAAACAATAAATCAAACGTATTAATTAAGTTTCCGCTAAACTTTATTTAAGAAAGGCCAATGATCTTTGTCCCTACAGAGCAAAATTCCATATGCGTACCCAAATCAATCAGCCCTATCAAAGATACCATAAAACTTAGAACGGCAAATGAGAGAAAAAATCAAGTCCCCTCACGTCTCAGAAGTCGGTCGTCGGTGGATGCTTTGCTGTCAAAACCCTACGTACTTCTCCAAATCCTCTCTCTTTTTGACCGGTTCCTTCTTCGCTTCTACATAAATTCCTCATGCTTTCCTTCAAACAAGCATCAGCAAGTTTCAGCTCATCATGATGGGTAAGCAGTTCCTTCTCCTTCTTAAAGCTATTGTCATCGTCGGCGTTGCCCTCATCAGAGAAACCTCTTCAGAGAGCTTCTCAACTGACGTCGATGTAACCGGTGGCACGGCCAACGTGCAGGATGGCGGTAACCAGCTGCAGCTAACCCTCGACCAGGCTGGTGGGTCCGAAGTGCAGTCGAAACAGAAGTATCTTTACGGGAGGTTCGATATGAGGATCAAGGTTGTGCCGGGCTACTCTGCTGGAGTCGTCACCAGCTTCTTCGTATGTTACATCCTTATACGAACCTAGTTATACAGTGCTCATTCATAAGTACTATAATTACTATACAGTGCTCATTCATATGTACTATGACTATGCAGTAGGCATTATATACTAAGTAATTGACGATGTTGGAAAAAAAAATTAATACTTGAATCGTTATATTTCTCTTCAATTAGTCTTGTTCTACGCTGATATAAGGGTAGATGGTTTTCAAATTGCGTGCAAATGTTTAGTGGAAAAGATGTATTGGATGATTTTTAAGTCGTACATGGAAGATTACAGGGAAGATTGCTTCAAGTTCCGGAACTCTGAAGAGTTTTTTCTTCCTTTTCTTTCTTCGATCTCACCACTATCGTCGTCCCACCTCCTCCTCCACTCCACCACTACCACTACCTTCTCCTCCGTTAGCACCTTCTCCTCCATCTAATATCCTCCCTCTTCCTTTGTCCAACTTTTATCTTTTTCCCTCATCAATTCGCCAACCATCGCGAGCTCTTTCATTTCTCTCTCATGAACCCATGAACCCATCCTCTTCCATCCTCCACCACCACTCCCTTCACCCTTTCCTTACTTCACCACTTCTGCCTCTGGAAAGGGCATGTCAAAGTTAACATCTAACATTTAGACTTTAAAGTTAATGTTTAAGCTCTAAAATAAGCAGAGAATTTTCAAAATTAGCAGTTGTTGATGTTAAGTAACCAAACAGTCAAATATGTGATGGGGGTGAGATTGATTTGGAGCCGATCACTTCTCCGAATATCTAGCTTTGAGTTGGGTAGCTTAAGCCTACACAAATAGGATCATGAGATGATAGGGTTTGGTTCCCCGTTGTACCTCCGACAATCAAGTCAGCTGGTGAACTTGAGTGAGAAATTGAAGAACTATATGAGCTTTTCAGTATAGTACAGTGTAATATGCAGATATTGCTTATCAGTAAAAAATCCAAGATCCCTTTCAGTAAAGAATAATACCTCTATTTATAGTGGTGATGAAAGGGTAGAATGATCACTTTGGCCGAGCAAAGGATGGCGGTAAGTAGGTATGGGCTGGCGGCTATGTCAGCACATACTTTACACGTACCGGTAAGTGAGTCGATGAGAGACCACCTCAGTATTAAATGAGAAGTGATCGGAGGCATGATGACACTGATATGATCTGATGAGTCATGAAGACTATCAGAGCTAGAGGTATGAAGTGTCTGCCAAGCATTAAATGTGATGCCGACATGCTGTTAGGTGGAGAGGCTCGAGGCTGAAGGCGTCTCTTAGCTTGGTCAAAAAGTAATGCCTTTCGAATCGACCTCACGGGGCGTCAAAAAGCTGGTCGAGTGGGCCTATAGTGAGTCGTCTTCGACAAGAGAATCGACAAGTACCACCATTCGAGTCGACCTAAGGAGATGTTGACTCGGCAAGTCGGCTAAGTTGAGATTTTTGATAGTTTTGACCATCAATCTGAATTGAGGAGTGTATGTAGGGAGACACCTGTCCGTTGCTGGCAAATGGCCGTATTTTGACGACTGAAAACACCATAACAATAGTTAACACATAAAGTTAACGTAAATATTAAAGTTAACTTTAACAAATTTTTTGTTAAAATTGACATGTTATTTTGTTAAATTTAGTTGGTTTTTTGGTTATTTATTAACTTCAGTTTAAATATTAAAATTTAAAGATAACATTTAAAATTAAAAATAAAATCCTACATCCGGCCTCCTCCCTCCTTCTCACTCCTCTTATTTCCGTCCTAACTGACTCTCTTCATTCTTGCTTCCATTTCCGTCCACCTACCTATGTGCTCCCTTCCTCTCCATTCATCCTACACCCCCCCCCCCCCCCCCCACCCTTTCTTTCCTTCTGTCTCCACAAAAAAATGGACCTTAGAGTTAATATAAAATGTAAAGTTAATTTCAATACTGTTTTCTTGTTAACCTTGACATATTATTTTATTAATTTAATTGTTTCTGTGTTAACTTTAAATAATAAGTATTAAATACTTTAACTAAAGTTATCAATTAACGAAAAAATCAAAATTAGCCAAAAAACATGTTAAATTCAAAAAATTATATATTATTACATAATAACTTTAATATTTGTATGCTGATTTCTGTGTTAACTGTTAATTTTAAAGCTTCTATGTTAAATTTAAAGCTCAAATTAATGTTAACTTTAAAGTTCAAATATTAAGTTTAATTAAATGTTAAATGTGAACCTCGATGTGCCTTTAGTGTAGGTTGAATCCACGGAGAAAGGAGGCGATGATGGGAGCAGTGGTGGGTGATAGAGAAGGAAGTGTTCATGGATTCATGAGGGAGAAATGAAATGGACTCATGATTATTAACTAATTAATTGATGCCATAAGGATCGATCAAGGTGGGACAAAGGAAAAGGGAGGATATAAGATGGAGACGACGATAGTGACGGAGGAGGGGTAGCAACTGTGGGGAGGAGGGTTGAGGGTGAATGTGAGATGGAGGAATGAGAACGGGGAAGATTCATGGGTTGATCATGAGAATGAGAACAGAAAATGAGAGGTTGAAGATGAGGTATTTTAGAGAGAGTAAAAAATATTAAAAAGGTAAATATGGTTATTGTGCTAGAAATTACAATAAGGCCAGGGTTTAGAACAAAGAGTTTCAAAATATTAGGGCTATTTGGTAATTGAGTTGGTCAAATTGTCTTTGAAGCACAAATTCTCATAGTTTGGACTTCTGAAGTAATTTTCCCAAAATTTTGACTGAACTACAAACTTTTCGTACCGCTTTGAGCTTTGAGAAACAAATATCTGAGGTTCTTTTACATAAATTAATGTCATAAGATGTTTTTAAATACCCCCATTTTTTTTCTCAGGGTACAAACTTAGTGCAGAGTTGACAACATAGAAGCAGTAATTTTCACGTACTAGTATAGACGTGCCTACACAGAATAATGTGCTTATATATGTAATTCAATTTCATGCCCTTAATCAATTATGATTTATTCATGGATGCGTGCAGCTTCAATCACCACGTCCAACAAATGATGAGATGGACTTTGAGCTGTTAGGGAATGTGACTGGAGAGCCTTACCTATTGCACACCAACGTGTGGACTAATGGAGTAGGTAACAGAGAGGAGCAAATCAATCTGTGGTTCGATCCTAGAGCCGACTTTCACACTTACACCTTCATATGGAATCCTCGCAATATAATGTAAGAAGCAATATTTCACAAGAAAATATTCAACAATTGATTCTATTAATGCATCGGGAGGCGTGTTAAAGATTGTATGAATGTATAATTCGTTAATCCAAATAATGAAACGGCTAACATCTGTTTGGGGCATAAAAAATAAAGTATATAGGAACCACATTAGATTTTCTTTTTTCTTTTCTTTTTTTATTTTTTGTGCATATTTTATTCATTTTTATGAGTCTAGGTTTTGTTTCAGAATTTGGATCCTTTTTACTATCAATTTACAGCCGAGAGACTACTTTTTAAATCAAAACATTACAATAAGATTGATCTGTTACTAAAAAACTAACTTGGTTATTACGTATAAATTGCACTAACCTGGTATGGATCCCATCCACATCAAAAATTAGCAGTGAAACCATTATTTTTAGTCACAATTGTTTTACTAGATGGTTAAGATTCATTTCAAAACTTAGCATTTATATCTTTTTCCCCATTCCAAATCTTAGCGTTTATACCTTACTAAATAAGTTAATCTTAGTATATACATCTATCATTCGCAGATGGTTTGTTGATGGAACACCTGTGAGACTTTTCAAGAATGCACCTCAGCAGGGAGTCCCATATTTGAGCAAACAATTCTTAAACGCTTACGCTGCCCTCTGGAATGGTGACGAATGGGCGACGAGGAGAGGGCAAATCAAGACCGACTGGAGCAAGGCACCATTCGTGGCAACCTACCGTAATTTCAATTCTGATGCGTGCATAAACGCTGGCAGAGGCTACCGCTGCTCGCAGAATAGAGGACAATGGTGGGATATTACTCTTGATGCTAGGCAGCTAGCAAAGCTGAGGTGGGTGAGAAAAAATTACATGGTCTATGACTATTGTCGTGACACCACAAAATATCCACAAGGGTTTCCACCAGAATGCTCCATTAATGTGTGAATGACAGGCATGTAACTTGCAGAAAGCAAAGAAAGAAGGGGAATAAGAATTGTCACAACTAATTAATCAATAAAAGATAAATCTAGTTTTGCACTAATATAAAGAGAGGCAGTCTCAACTGGTGGCTAGAAGTGTTGGGGCAAATTTTAAGAATTCCAACAGTTCAGCCCTTTGAGGCATCAATACTTTAATCCAAAAAGTTGGTGGGAATTCTCCCCCCTATTGTTTTGAACAAAAAATTAAAAGAAAAACTCCTAAAATCATGATTAGACCCACACACACACATGATTGTCTATCACTCATTCTCTCTCTCCCCCCAAAATTTGCCCCACAAACCCCAGTCGGACCTTGTCCCTGCCAAAGCTCTTGCCGAAGACTCCCTCCATCGTCGTAACCCTCGCCTTCGCCAAAACCCTTGCTCCCACTATCTCAACCTCCACCGCCTCTAACTCTGACTCCACTACTGCCTCCACCAAAGCCTATCTTGCCTCCATCACATTAGCAAGCCTTAGCTTGCTTGGCGATGCTTTCTCCCCCTCCTATGGATGTAAGTCTCTCCTCTCCTCTCAAAACCCTAACCCTAATTTACCCCCTAATCCTATGTCTGGAGCGCCTAGGGTTTTCTCCAGCACCGCTTACTCCTCCACCTCCTACTACAGCAATTCACACGTCAATATCAAGGTTTAAGCCTCGACTCCACATTAACAATCGCCGATCGTCACTCTTTAAATAGGGTTGCTACCAATTTTTTGCTAAAAACACATAATATGTAGCAATAGATAAAATAAAAGTGAACAATGATAATTAACTACAAATAACAACCATCCAAGGACATACAAGATTTTATAGTGAGTTAGATAACAATCCTACATCTACTCTTACTTCTCCTAACTTTGGGTCTTTATATTATAATTAACACCGATTACAATAAAAATATTACAATAAAACTAAGAAATAATTTATATTTTTTGGGGGTTCTTTTTTGTGTGCCGATGGAATATTGATCTTGTGTTCCATTGATACACCGACTAAGATGATGAATCTTTTCCTGTTGATTATAACTTAATTACTTGAAAGATAACTCAGTATTCTCTTAGCATTTGGCTCAATAGAATCGCAAGTGCGAGGGTAATAATCTCTATTTGTGCATATGTGTTTATCTCTTTATTCGATCAGCCCCCTTAAAAATGAGCAATCTCCCCTCCTTTTAGGCTAAAAGAGAGAGTTAATGGCCTTTAATTGTGGATTAAGTGACCATCAAAATAGAAAATAATGGGGAACGGTTATTCCCTTGAAAATAGCCTTCTAACGGTTATTTGGTGGTGTTCGCTGCCATGGCGTAGTTCACTAAAGAGTTTTGATGAGGCTCGCTTGGATGTGTGTGAGCCTTCTTTGGGGTTATGGATGACATGACTCATTTGGATTATTATGAGCGAAGTTCATTGTTTGGTGAACTTCGTCTGTGAGTTTGAATTCAACATAAAATTTGACTCATAATTTGGCTGACTATTGACGCCTTTTTACTTTTCCTAGGGTGTGCATTGAGAGTTGACATTATCTTCACTTGATCGAGAGTCGAGATAAACTATGTGTTGTGGTTTGCCATAGCTGTTTGGGAGTCGAACCGTTCTTAACATGGTCGAGTCGAGTTGGGATAGGTTACATGGTGAGGTTTGCATGCTTTGTTAAGTGAACTTTGCTACAGCCTATTGTGGGCTAGAGTTTGGGCCCATTTGAAATATTTAGCCCATGGACGTTCACTTCTTAGACTCAAGCTAAACATTGGCCTAGGTAGAACTATATTATAATCATCTACAAGACCCCCCCCCCTAAAGGTTTTAAGATCCTACATTTGACTTATAGCTAGGATTAAAATAATTTGGGTAATAACTAGAGGCGTAGTGTCGAATGTAGCTTAAGTCATCTTGGTTGCATTTGAAAATCATCTTCAACTACTTGGTTGCCAAAGATGTACTGTTGAATGTGGCTTATTTGTTGTAGACTTGTATTAAAGCTTTAATGACGGTTGTACTCATCCAACTTTATGTTTAGAAAGAGGTTCACTTTCTCTATCACTGAAGTGAAGTTGAGAAATCTATAAAGTTTGGCTAATTTTGGGTTTCAGCGAGACTCAATTTACTTTAAGCTATGTTGGTAAAGTTCATCTATTAGCTATGTTCGCTAGCTCGTAATGGTTGCTGAGATTCACCTTTGTGTTTGCATCATGATCTCTTGGTGAGATCTCCTGATTGAAGATTCACGAGATCCGCTGTAGATTTGGTCAAGTTTTAAGCTAACATTTAGCCTCTTTGTCCGGTCCAATTAAATCTTAAGTGATATGATTTTCTCAAAAGTTTAGATTCAAAAAAACAATAAATAGCACCATTGCACTTCTAACTTCATCATCTTCATCTCTATCTTATTCTCCATCTTCTTCTCCATGTTTAAGTCTCCATTGCTTAAATCAAAGATGCTCTTCAATAGAGGAGCTGTAATAAAACAACTCTAATAAGAGCTTGTCCAAATGAAGGGGAACTAAGCAGATGAACTCTGCATACTTCACCTATTAGTGGATCTGTTGTCAGCTAAGAGGGAGCAGATCATTGAGAATCGATCAATCATTTGGGACGAGTTGAACCGCGATAGAGATATATGGAGATTCGAATGCTATCCTCTACGCAAGACTGCTCGACAATTGAGATGGCGATTGAAGAAGGATCCTTGAAGATTCACAAGTGAGGACTCCGATAGTAACTAGGTTTCACAAATGTGAACCTACAACATAATCAGACGTGGTGTTGCTGACTCAGGCTCAGCATAAAATTTTAGTTTTGAGAAGTGCTTCTTCCTCTTGACATGCTTCAGTCTTGTGCAAGGGGGTACTTCTTGTTTAATAGCTTCTTCTCATGCTCTGGCATATAAGGTTCAGGAATATGGTCTAGGGAGGAGTAAGTAGGAGCTATTTTTTGTACATGGGGAAAACTTGATTCTCTAAGTTTTGCGAGATCGGAGGATCAAGGGCTATAACATCATGTAGCTTGTGTATGATCCTCCATTTCACATTACCCATAGTTAGGAGAATAAGGTAGTAGTAAATAGTAATAAATACCCATCATTCCTATAATTGGATAGTCTGAATGTCGCCTTTATATAGTAGAGTCTTCGATCAATAAATATAAACTTCTATTTCTGAAATTGTCTTTTTTCTTATGGTTGATATGTATGAACTTTACTTCTGTAGCGAACTTGAACTCTGCATGGAGTTGTTGTGTTGGAAGCAAAACTCGAGCTTCCTTATATGTTGGCAAGGATTGAATTGAAGTTCGCCAAATAGGGTTCCCAAACAAATTGAGTTAATTTTTTTTTTAATTTAGAGACTTAGAGAAACTTTCCATATAGGTTCTCTTACAAATTGAGTTATAATTTCCTTAATTTGAAGACTTGATAAAATTCACTATATCATTTTATAGAAGTTGGACTTAACGCCTTGCTAAATAGGACAAAGTTTGCTTTCTTGAGAAACAGTCGGTTGACTAAAGCTCAATAAGTTAGTTAGATGAGGCTCAACAATTTGGTTAGACGAGACGCAACTAGTCAGTTAGGCGAGGCTCAGCAAGGCGGTTAGGTGAAACTCAGTCTAGGAATTCAAAACTTGAATCCTTGATTTTTTGCCCAAAATTATGGTGAAGTTCATCCAGAATGAGATTCTTAGGGAAGATTAAGGTGAGAATCTTTGGCAAAGTTTAGTGGGCGAGATCTTTGGCGAAGTTAAGGGTGAAAATCTTTGGAGAAGTTTGGGGTCAATCTATAAATAAGACTGTTTACTCATTTCTTCTTCACTTTGATTTTCAAAAACAACCATCCTTCTTAAAACCATAGCTTTCTCAGAATTTAAAAGACCAATATCCAATGGCTCCTCATCGTGTAATCTCCATGGGAAGATGCATTGCTAGGGGAGCTCGTCGTCCAAGGGAAGAAGACATGCGGCGCAGCTAGAAATCGCTATGGGTAGGCATCAAACCCACTCATGGCAATCTTTAGATTCATCAAATTTCAACCCATTTGGCTTGAAACAGTGTTTCTATTCACTGGTAAAGGTGTAATTTTTATGACCACTTGCCTATTCCTTACCAAAGGTGTGATTTTTATGACCACTTGTGGTCTTTTTGATGAACTTTCATCGATGATGAAGTTCTATTGGCTACCATTAATGACACTTATTGTGGCAAGCTTCACTTCTCAGGTAGAGATTTTATTGTTAACCCTTTGGGCTTCTATAGTGGGCCTCATTTGTGTGAAGATTGCTATTCCAATTTGAGTGACCTTCGCTCGAGCGAAGTTAGCTAGCTTGATTTGGGCAACCTTCTCTTAAGTGAGGCTCGATAGTTTGATTTGGGTGACCTTCGCTTGAGCGAGGCTCGCTAGTTTGGCTTGGCCGACATCTAATTGAGTGAGGTTTGTTAATTTGATCCATGTGATCTCTTGAGCTAATTTGATCGCAGTGCTAAAGTTCACTACTTACATTGTAAACTTCACTTACCTTGTCAATACTTAGTTGATAGAAATGACTTTCACTTATGGGTGAGGCTCGTCTATGGTGAACTTTGCATCTGAGTGTAAGGACTTGGTTGGTTTCTTTCGGTCTTTGTCCTCTAACTCATTTTTTTTGTTTGCCTCCTATGTAGTTTGTCATTTTAAGGCTTTTGTGGACCATCACAACCACTATGATCACGATTTCACTCATAACTCTAAAGTGATGCACGCTTTGATAGGAGCATCCCTCTGTTTCTTGAAAGTAGTTGCTATGAAAGGATCGATTGTTTCTTGAAAGTAGTAGCCAAGAAAGGATAGAAGCTATACGATTAGGTGATTGTCAAACTTTGTAGGAGATGATTAAGTATGCCAAGTTCTCTATTCCCAATGAGGATATGTTGAGGAAGCCTCACTTTCTTCTTAGGGATAGCAATCCTAATGACACTTCCTTATTCAATTGTGAGAGGAAGCATTGGTACTACACCCAAGGATATCGTCGCTATGATTTACTGGCAATAGAGCACTAGGTATTTTCATGTACTTGCAGCCTCTCATCATGCCTCACATTATGTACTATATCTCACTAACAAAGAAGATATGTCAAAGTAGGCACACTGAAATAAGACTTTGGCTTTTGTCAAGATGGACTCTACGGAGTCAATATCATAAGCTTGTGCCCACACTTCATTTAGGAGGATGCCCGTGTTAGTGAAGTTGTTATTGTCCTGAACACCTTTGGGAATGAACTTGCCAAGACCATTGCACAATATCTTGATGGGATACAACATTCCCTCATTGGATCAAGTCAACGGATACCCAATGGTACTCGTATGGTGAATTTCGCTCTTGTCACCTTTGTATGAAGGTTAAGAAGAACATGGCTCTATTCCACAATAAGAGCCTCGAAATATGTTTTGGAGATTTATGCACCTGTAATGTATAGCATTTTGGAACTTTATAATGTTGATAGCAACATCCCTCTTCACTTTGGAGGGTAAGATGGGGACCGGTTTTCACGAGATGCTTGAAGTGTCGCGTTTGCCCAGGGGAGATCATCCCTATGAAGAATTCTTTCTGATTTGGGCACCTATTCACATACTACTCAAGTTGGAGAGGTGATCTGAAAATTAGTTTGTAATTTCCTTATCCGTCAAAGGACAGTCGCGAACGCCAGACATGATTCTACTGTTGATCGCATTCCTTGGGTCGGATATTTATTTCCTAATGTAAGTAAAAAAGGGAAATGTAGATTCTATCCATCACTAAGCAAAAGAGCCGATATCTGAGTTGGCTCTGCTTGTAGGTTTTTTCTTGATCTAGTTGAAAGGTTGCATTGTGCCTTCTAGATTGAAAGATCGTAGCTCTATGAAGGTGTTATTCCTTGCTGTGTTGCTTGCTGCTGGGTATAACTTGGCCCTTCTATCAATAATGGTTAGTTTCATCCATTACAGATTAAAGGAATTGGCTACCAAATACCTAAAACAAGAGGTTGCTTGTTCAAGGGATTAGGTCCCAAACCCTAGAGTAGAGTTATCATATATGTATCTTGTGTTATAGTTCACTTTACACTGGTCTTTATTGATGTCGGCTACTACACAAAGTGAGGAGGGCATTTCATTGCTCAAAGGTATGAATGTTCGAACTGGATGATCAAATGTCCCGCAAGGGTTTGTAGACTTCTTCAACAAAGATCATTATAGCCTTTATTGTTATTTTTTCGAGATCGATGATATAAACCTTGGGGACGAGTTTGAAGACTACACAATAAGCGAAGGTTTCACATGCTTACTTAGTTGGTGTTTCAACTGGTTGGTGAATATCTGACCAGGTCACCTTGTTGCTAGGCCGAACGTGACTGAATGTTATATTGAAGCATGCTTATCTTGCCAATTTGTTCGTCAGTTTAGTTATGACTAGCTCTACATTATATCACGCCCCGTTTCCCAAAATACCCAGGAATCGAAAAGTGAACAAGCCCGCGACGTATTAGATTGAGAAGAAATATACACTATTTTTTTCTCTTTTCTTTCCTTCTCAATCCAATACGCTAAGCATCTAAAAATAAATACAATGCAAAGGCACAGGTCCCCAATCACAATAGCAAGAATATAAGGACAACCCAGAATAAGAAATAGACATATCATCAATAGTAAATCATCCCAGACATGAAAATATGGGTCCAACATACCCTTATACAAAATGAACAAATGAATACTGAAGAGATACAAAATACATCGTTCAAGCAGGAATCTCCGTCTCCAAGGCACTCCTGCTAAGAATCCTCTGGCTCCTGATGATCTCCCTGCTGAACCTGTTCTTCCTCTAAGTCTGACGTACACCAGAGAAAACAGATGTACGTCAGCATGTGTGGCACACGGCAAGACCTCACAAAACAAATAGAACGAACGAAAACCCCAGCAGAAAACAATACGATAACAGAAATGACAAAAGAACGTGCAACTAGAAATCTGACAAAATCAACATGCAAAAACACTACTAAAACATGATAAACATAAAGCATCCAAAATCAATCAGGTAATGAGATCATGCAGCTAGTGATCAGTCTAATCATCCAAGTCATAAGGTCATACAATAGATGAAATTAATACCTAAAAATATACAACATGAGACGTAGTACGTCGAGCGAAATAATCCAAACAAGGAAACCCTTATGTATATACCATATGTCTCGAATTGTAAATAATTAAATATTAATCCCGATCTATGTGTGAAAAGAAACACAACTAGCCTATATGTCACAAGAACTCATACTTAGCCAAGAAACAAGTCATGTAACTAGCCATCCTATAACAGGTCACTGGTTCACATCTCACACAGAGTCAAAGTTAACATTGTCGGATATCTGGTTAACAACCAAATCTCACTAGTACCTCAGACCCGCCCCAGTATGAAACGATTCACTAGTGCATGCCTAGAAATAATCAATAATCACAACATCACCGCTCCTCAGACCCACCCTAGTGCGAAACGTTTCACTAGCGTGTGCCTGGAAATAATTAATAATCATAATATCACCGTTCCTCAGACCCACCCAGTGTGAAACGTTTCACTGGTGCATGCCTGGAAATAATCAATAATCATAATATCACCGCTCCTCAGACCTACCCCAGTGCGAAATGTTTCACTAGTGCGTGCCTGGAAATAATCAATAATCACAATATCACCGTTCCTCAGACCCACCCTAGTGCAAAACATTTCACTGGTGCATTCCTGGAAATAATCAATAATCATAATATCACTGTTCCTCAGACCCCACCCCAGTGCGAAACGATTCACTGGTGCGAGCCTGGAAATAAACAATACACATCCGATCACTGCTCCTCAGACACACCCCAGTGCGAAACGATTCACTAGTACGAGTCTGGAAATAAACAACAAACATATCCGATAACATGAACTCAGACCTTCCCATCCCAAGTCCAAGTCAACAACTCATATCTCACGGTCACTATGGTCAAGCAAATACTCGCGATTCTGAACTATAACAACGTATTAATGCAATGAATACTATGTAACAATGTCATGAATCATGAATAGGAAACGTGAACAACTACTAATAACAGTACAAGATGGAACTACAACTATCAAATAATTACGCATAAAATCTCGCAATTTCCAATCGTCATGATCATAAATTTATTAATTTCAAAAATTCTTTTAAAAATTCTTTCTCATTATATTAATTCAAAACTAACCCCTTTTTCAAAATCAACTTCTTTTCTTATAATAATAATTTTAAAATAAATCTAAAATATTCTTTTTATTAAAAGCATCTCGTAATCAATATCGTTCATTAACAAACTCATGCAAGTAATTACATATCATAGTCTAATCTATGAAATCAATTACTAACGGATATAAATAATAGAATATCAAATCAAGGGAAGCGGGATCTTGCATATAAATAATTTATGATAGATCTAAAATTGTAATGAAATACGATTGGGGTATAGGGATCTTGCATATAAATAATTTACGATAGATCTAAAATTGTAATGAAATACAATTGGAGAATAGGGATCTTGCATATAAATAATTTATTTTTCAAAATTATGTCGCATAATAATTATTCAACAATACTCTTTTTCCATATTAAATTCCTTTAAAATTCTTTAATACCATTCAACAACAAACCCACGCATAATATCATAATATTCATGGCATAGAATAATTAATCACGGTCTAATCTATGCATATAATTCATAACATATCCAAATATTAAAATGACTAGTCAACAAATAAAGGGATCTTGCCTCGGGTATTGTCGATCGATGCTGACTGTGTGGATCGGATATGTGGGGTCAGGTGCTCGAATCTAGGGAGAATCGGTGATGGGAGAGGGACTGTCGGAGCGTAGCGAACAAGGGACGACAATGGTGATTATGAGCGGTGGAGGATAGCGGCGACGAGGAGGCTGACGACTATAGGAGCGAGATTGTGAGCTGTGACGAAGGCGGCGTTTGGGCTGCTCAGCGGCGGGCTGCAGCGTGGGGGTGATGGCCGGCAGCGACCTCGGTCTCGGTCTGAACGGAGCGCGGGCGGTGGGTTTCGACGGTGGTGTGGGTTGAGGCACAAAGAGCAGGGCTGTGGAGCTAGGTGACGACAGTCGGAGGCGGAGGCGCGGGCGTGGCTCTGGCCGTTGACGACGGGAGCTGGGTTGAGGCGTGCTGCAGAGGGTGGCCTGGCGGTTACGGGGAGCAAAGGGAGGAGGTGCAGGCGGATGATGGGTTTTTAGGGAGAGAGAAAACAAAAAGATGAAGAAGAGTGGCGGCTAAGATTTGAAAAAAGAGAGGAGAGAGAGCCCATATACATATATACATATTTATATAGAGAAAATTAGGGTTTTTGTATTTAACTAAATAATTAAAATAATTAATTATGGATACTTAAAAAATTAACTAATTATAGAATAATTATCTATAAATAAAAATGTACATGTTCTGCTAATACAACAGTTGATACGAAATAGTCAAAATATACACATATTGTATAATTAAACGAGAATAATTAGTAATAAAAATATTTCTATTCATATTTAAAATCAAATAATTATGGGATAATTACGTACAGAGTAAAACATAATAGTTGTGCTAATACGACAGTTGATACGTAATTGTAGAAATAATACAACAAATTATAAAAATAATATGTAATTAATAATATAACATAATACACGAAATAATACGTAATAGTAACAATAATACAACATATTATTTAAAATAGTACGTAATAGTATCAATAGTACAACAGATTAATTCCAGAAATTTTCAATGCATGAAATTAATTTATAATATTAAAATTATTTAAATAAATATAAAACTTAGACTTTAAATCATAGAAAATTGTAGAATTTTGAGAAAAATATAAATACTCTTTTAAAAATCATAATTAAATATTTTAAAATACTAGAAAACTATTTTAACTAGTATTAAAATTTCACGGTCCTTACACATTAGGAATCTAAATTCATGATTGTTGTGTATGTGAGCTTGGAAGATAGGGCTCGTGCTTGGTATCATTTTGCTGTCGGGGCTATAGGGACTAGAATTTTGTTCCCCATCACATACGCAAGTGCTATATAACATTAGGGTTCTTCAAATGGTATAGCTGGGTGATTGCACCTAATTCAGTTTTTTTATGAGCAAGACTAGTTTACGATGGATCAACCAAAAGTATAGTGGGCACATCAAGAAGCGTTCAAAGAATATGACTCCTAGACTTTAAGATTTTCTGACAAAAGATATGCTAGATGATGAAGATTAAGAGGCACAAAGTGGGCATCCTACTCCTAAAAGGCCGATTGGTATTAGCATCCGAGAACCATCTAAATCTGCGGTTAGTCAAGAATCAATAACCTTCAAAGAAGAAACGTTTGACACCTTCTGATCCTGAGCATATACTCAGAGGCTCTTCAGGGATCAGAGAGGAGTCTCCTTCGATCCTAATACAGGAACCTAGATTCGAATCTTCAGGTGGGTTCTTCTCTTATGTTTGTATCAAGTTATTTGAAGTGCATTTGGCTAACATGTTCTTCTTGTATGTAGGCATTCTTCTTGATCAAGAGAATCCAGATGATGAAGAGAAGGTGGACTATGGACTCGACACAAATGCCTATCTTACTAAGCCTGATAATGCAGGTTTCAATGTTGATGGCTCTTCTTATATGCTACATATACTTTTCTCTAACCAATCTTGTGTGATCTCTTTGCTTTGATAATTGAGGCTTCATCTATCTCCTAAGAAGATGAGGAACCTGATTTTAGGACCATGGTAGAGTAGTTCCTACATCTCTTCCTGATAGCGGCTATTTTGAGCCTGTGGCTAATTTTGATAGAGCTTTAGGTGTCTTAGAATTTGATCTAGTTGTCATATGATAGTAGATCTTGCACCAGCACCTATTCCAACAACGCGGTGCAGACTAGTTGTTTTTGAGTCTTCTTATGAAGATGATGATGCATTGGTCTCTCTAATTCTAGTAGGGATGGGGAGAGTAGCGTCGCCGAGTTTTGAGCCTCATTTTGATAAGGACTCGATTATAGCCGCGATTGCCTCTAATGAGCCAAAGGTTGCATCTATAGGCATTGAAGTCGTGCCTATAGATAAGCTGATGACTACGACACTAATTGTGAGGACTGACATCCTATCGAATGCAGTGGTTGTTTGGTGGGAAATTTGAAAGAAGAAATAGAGAATTGAATTTGTATTATTCTCTCCAACAGACTTAGAAAAAGAATTAATTATAATTCTCTCAATGTAATTTCTCTCTAACAAACTTAGAAAATTAAATTACAATCTTCTCGATTGGTTTAGGGATTTAGAAAAGAGAGAATGGTCGATAGAGATCCTTTCCTTTATTTAACCTGGGTTCTTTACGGTAGCGATGAGATGCCTCCCTCGATGTTAGTATCGAGTTTTCTTCTCGTTGACGATCCGACATTTCACCTTGTTGGATTAAAGTCGATGAAACTTGCGAGCAAGTTTAAGAATAACTCTTAACGAGTTTAGAACTCAGAGCGAGTTTAAACTCTATAACAGAGTTGATTTGAACTGAAAATCGGTTTTAGAGCCAAGCACCAAGAACTTTATTACTGAAGGACGCTCTAAGATCTCCGCAAACACAAATGTCGATCTCTCTTTATGCAGTATTTTGGATGCAAAAAGTCGATCCCAAACTCAGTTGAGTTTACTCATATTTATAGAGGGATTATGAGGTGTAACTGCCCCCTTAATCCGCTCCTAAGTGGAGCGAAAATACCTCAAATTATGGGGGGAAACGGTTTCTGGAATCGTTCAACTCATATTTGAATGAGTCAAACACCAAAATTGACGTTTTCGGCCTAAATTCTGTGTTTTAGACCTGAGATGCAGAGTTGGGCATATGCCTAAGGTCGAAAACGTAGTGGTCGCACCGTGTTACGAGTCTGAAATGCAGAAGCGAACTCTGCATTTTGGAAATGAAGATATTGTTGACTTCTAATCTTTTTCATTAGGGCATTTGCAGAGACCTTCATTTTGTAATCTTCACCTTAGCTCCATAAAATGTGAGAAACATCAGATTGCAACTCTCACTGTTAAAAGTCATCGAATTGTAACCTTTCTTTATCTACATAAGAATCTTTTAATTATAGCATTGATTTGTTGATGTGAAAGTCATTTGTCTGTAACTTTTATTATTGAATTGTTCCTATGAAAGTCATCAAATTGTAACTTCTATTATCGGTATTTTATGAGGATCAACTATCTGCAGTAATTTTTAGACAATCTATAACCCCCCAAAGTTTTTAAAAGTTTGCGGTTGACTGGAATGAATTTTTAGAATACTTTGGATCCCCAAAATGGTTTGAGATCTGTTGTTGAATGACAGTTCACTATATCTGTTTTGAATGTATCATGAACTTGATTATAAAAATTTGCTATATGACGCAGTTCTATTTCCTACATTTAGGGACTTCTTCACTAATTTCCTTGTGATCTCCTTTGGTAAAGGTTAACCTCACACTCCCGATGAACGCGTAGAAGTAGTTAAGGTAGTTTAGATATTTTTAAACCAAACAAGATAACTTTTGTTTCTTGATGACAATAAACTTATTCAAACAAGCTAAAGCCCAAGTCATCATCATTAGATCCCTTAGTAGGATCGACTTTTTCCTCTTCTTCGATAGCAGGAATAGCAGCATTCTCAGCCGATGCAACAGGGGTGATAGTAATAGCGAATTTGTTTAGATCTTTGAGATACTCCTTCAACTTGCATGAAGGTATATTCAGTGTCAACAACATCAGCAAAAAGATTCTTGTAGATATTGGTGAACACCAAAGGCGCAGCTCAAATTTGGCTAAACTAATCATTATAGGCATTGGTGAACACCGTGCAGCTGCAAGAGTTGGGTAAGAGAGAGCCAACGACAGCGAAGCAACCATAGAAACACCAGTTGCAAACTTGTCAACAAGGTCATCTTTAGTGAGGTTGAGCAACTCTGGGCTGAAGACAGATCCATTATCATAGATAGAGAGGACTACAAGCCTGTATGAGAAGGACCTTATCCAACTTTGGCCAGGAGGACAGACTCAGAGGAACCCACTTTGTCTCCTTTTTTGATCAATTCAACTGGGGTAATGATTTTAACAGTACCCTTGTTAATCTTGGTTAGAATGTTAAGCCATTTGAAAGAATGAGTTACACAAAGGATCGAGCTCGATATTGTTAGCGACATCAATTATAACCTGTCTGTATTCATCCAAGAGGCTATATAGCTTCTTGTTGTAAATCAGTTTCTTCTAGGCTTTTGTCACCTTGATGTCCATTCCTGGCTTCTCTAAGTATCTGAAGATGTAAAATAACCCCAATGATTATGGTGATTCGACATAAGGGCCAAGACAAAGTGAATAGAAGGAGGTGCGATTTGTTTGAAACACCTAACCAAGACTGGTTGCTGAAATGCTTGTGTTGATAAGCCAAAAAACCCACAAATGAACCCTGCATCTGAGATTTGAAGTGCAGGGTGAATTTTGTGTTTATAAGTTCAACCAACATGAATGCAAAGGTCATGTTTTAGGTGGGATTTTTTTTCTAAAATCTCGTCCTTATTTGACAGCTTACAACTGTCTATAAATAGACCGCTAGGGTCAAATCAAGAGTCATTCGACACTTTCATCTTCTCAAAGCTCTTAACAAAAAAATTTCTTTAAATCTTCCATCCAAGCATTATTCATCTTCTCCAATCATCGTCAACATTGGCACCCAAGAAGAAGACTGCCTTAAAATCCAAAATAGCCACTGTCGCGGCTCAGAAAGTATCATCACCTTCAGTCGATAGTGGCGTCGCAACACAGGCGGGTGCACCACCACCACAAATCCCTTTCGTCGGCAGTGAGTGTTGACCTTCATGGTTATAAAACTTGCTTTGACAAGTTCTGATCTTTGAACAATGAGAAAACTTGTTCTGATTTTGTAACGCAAAGTTTGACTTCTACGTTTAATTTTTTGAAACGTAGGGTTTGACCTCTGCGTTTAATTTTTCTGAAAAACAGGCTTTAAACTCTATGTTTGATTCTTTGAAATGCAGAATTTGAACTCTACATTTGATTTTTTAAAACATAGAATTTTAACTCTGCGTTTATTTTTTTAAATGCAGAATTTGAACTATGTGTTTTCCGAACCTCTATGCTCGGGAGCGAGGAGTCAAACATGTGTAGAATTTGAACTCTGCGTTTGATATTTTGAAACGCAGAATTTGAACTCTGTGTTTGATTTTTTTAAATCACAAGGTTTGAACTCTACGCAGAGTTTGAACTCTGCGTTTTAACTCTTTCAGAGTTTGAACTCTGCGTTTTGACTCTTTGAAACGCATGATTTGAACTCTGCATTTGATTTTTGAACTAAGTATTTTTAGACTTTTTTTGGTTCTATGCTAACTAATTATTTCTTCTATTTGTAGTGCGCTATACCGATGAGCCTCTTTCCTTCCATCACCATTTTGGGCATAAAGGTAGCGTGGCCTATAATATGACATGCAACCTACGGCGAGAACTTTCCGTCTTCAAAGATACTGATAAGGAGTGTGCAGATACTAATACTGAAGCATCTATAGCAACTCTCAAGATCCTGGTTACATATGCCAGATTTGAAAACACAAATCGTAAAAAGTTTAACAAACCGGTATTTTTGTTTGGAGACTTCATCAAAATTTAGAAGGATATCATGCATGACAGGGATTATTATTGGTAAAGGAAGGTAGGAGATCTCCATCTCTTTATACCCAACATGGAGAGAATGTTGCCTCTATCATACTATCAATGTGCTTCCCTTCCAAGGCACATGCATTGGGATCTTGTCAAGGAGCAGGATGAAGTTGCAGTTAGCGCTCTAACTTTTTATGGCGTCCGCACTGTAGATTACAACCGACAGGTGTTAGCTCTGGCCATATGCCTGTTTTCAATAGAATACCATATTGGTGAAGTAGGTAGCCTAACTAACACCCTCATCCGAAGATTAATGATAGTGAAAGGCGAATTCTATGCACAAGTATTTAGGTCTCCTGGCTGGGTACATTCTACAAGAGCAGGATGGTGGACCCGGATGACAGAGCTTGTTTTGAATGAGTTAGAAGCACCGTTGACCAGATTTGGACTTGGTTGTCCTATAATGGCTACTAGATATGGAATTACTTAGAACTATAAAAACTTTTTCACAATATCAGAGCGGTATAATCCGGAGACATGTATTCTATTCACTCCAGTTGGAGAGTTGGGATTTGCTACTTATGAGATGTATGATATCTTTGGTCTTCCTTTCAAGGATCTACCATGAGGAGTTTGTTCTAGGAGCAGAGGAGCTTAACCTTTTGAGAAAAGCCAACCTAAAATTTATGACACCCTCTAGGAAGTGATGTGTCACTTTCAAATCTGCACCCAATTGACAGGAACGAGAGCAAGTGGTATAAAATAGTTATCGTTGGCAGAATATTTGTTTAAAAATTTGACCCACAAGGTTGCTACTGTATCTCATCTGGCTATGAACACTCCAGAGGACATCCAAGACCAGGTCAATGATGCTACTGCTCATTATGTTAATGAGGGAAGAGAGGACATTTTCCCAGCTCATACCGAATTTGAGAGTTTTTATCACCAAGCATCAATCCCTATATCAGATATGACCTTGTTAGCAGGGTTCCTCATGTTGTGGTTGAACCGCTACATAGCTTCCTCTAGGCCTGTAGATGCTGTTGGACCCTAGAGGGGGAGGGGGTGATTAGGGCCACAAGGCTATAATTGTGCAATAAAAATTAAGACAAGCAAAACACAATATCAAAAAAGCAATCAATATAGAGGAGATAGAGTTAGGAACTGTTATCCTGTGACGCGCGATGTGTTAACGAGATTCGGTCTGCTGACCTACGTCCCCGCTCCCCACTCTCGAAGAGAAATCCACTACACAACCCGGTTTTAAAGCCGGAACTTCTTCTACACAGCGATCCCCTCACGATCTCACACTACACAGTTGATCTCACTAGATCACACTCCCAGACAATTGATCTCTACAAGATCAAGCTCTCAAAATAGTAGAAATTGGTGTAAAAACCCTCTCATTACAATGTCCCTATGGCAAAGAGAAGATCACACTGAAGTTGGGATGTGAAACACAAAAACTCAGACAAAAAACAGGTTTGAAAATTAAGCTCTGTAAAAAACATTCTCTGAAAATATTTTAAAAGAGCTGGGACACTAAGGAAGAAGAAGAGTACATGTTTAAATAGAAAATCACAGCTGTTTGAACCCATACCCAATCCCCCAAAACCTAGAAACAAAACTGCGCTGAGATCGTGTGAAATCGGCGCTGAAAAACTGTACCAGATGATCGTTTAAACTAATCGACGGTCGACCGTGACTTTTTCGCGATCGATCGCGAGGCAGCTCAGAAACTGAGTAAACTTCTAGAGAGTTTTGCGGTCGACCGTGGCGGTCGAAAGTGGGAAATTTCGAGCTCACGATCAACCACGGCGGTCAACCGTGAAAGTCTCTGCTGCCCACTGACGAATGAACTTAGGCGCGGTCGACCGTGGCGGTTGACCGCAGATTGATACATTCAAAAAACTAATTTATAACCCATTTAAAATATTTGTAAGATATTCATTTGACTTCTGAAAAATGTGAAACTTTGTAAAATATTTTTAATACTAAAAACAAATTGTTTGGAAAAGGAATTTTGCAAATAGGTCCTCATGCTTGTAAAAAATAGTATTTTATGAAATACGCTCAAAAATATAAATATAAAAACGTGTGTGTGATATCCTAATAGCTTCAAGTGAAATCGATAACTCTTTGCCTACATTCTAGCACTAGAGAGTAAGTAAAAACTAGCTAATATCCTCATGAGAATACAATTCTTGAGTCTTGATATAGCTTGAGTTGGATGAAGCTTCTAATTAAATTTGGTGTTCTTGATTAAACGTTGCTTCATCACTATGTCTCCTCCTCCTTTGGATATCATCGTTGTAGCGCATATTCCATCCAATCCTCTGTTTATGGTACTAACATGCTTGATATGTATATTAACTGTATTATCACTCAATAAGCAATTAGTAACGATAATGGTGATTGTAAAACATTATAAAAACATAAGGGCTAACAATCTCCCCCTTTTTGATGATGACAACCAACCATTATATAAGAACAAAAATAAAACATAAGGGCTAACAATCTCCCCCTTTTTGATGATGACAACCAACCATTATATAAGAACAAAAATAAATATAGCTTATAGATAGGTGCTCCCAACCATTATATAAGAACAAAAATAAATATAGCTTATAGATAGGTGCTCCCCCTATCTATGAGCTCCCCTAAATATATGCAATAATTAAGGAGATTTCTCTCCCCCTTTGTCACCATCAAAAATAGGGTAAAGAGAAATACATGCAAAATGCAACTAGACAAGCAAGCAAATAGAACTTTCACATATTGCATAATCCTGAGCCATTTCTTATGCGACAAAAATTATCTTCACCAAGAGGCTTAGTAAATATATCCGCTAATTGAGATTTTGTGTCAACAAACACTAGGGATACATCTTGTCTCTCTACATGATCTCGTAAGAAATGATGGCGCATATCAATATGCTTGGTTCTAGAATACAAAACCGAAAATTTGGAAATTTTAATAGCACTAGTGTTATCACAAAAGATTTTTATATTTTAAAAAATCAAATCATAGTCAACTAAGCTTTGTTTTATCCACAAAACTTGGGCACAACATAAGCCGGCGGTAATGTATTCCGCTTCCATAGTAGACAATACAACGCAATTTTGTTTCTTGGAAGCCTAAGAAACAAGAGAATTTCCTAAGAATTGGCATGTTCCACTCGTACTCTTGCGATCTACCTTACATCCGGCAAAGTCGGCACTATAAAAACCATATAAATCAAAAGCTTTGGATAAAATAAACCAAGATTAAAAGTTCTATTAACATACTTAATGATCCTCTTAACCGTAATTAAATGAGATGCTTTAGGAGAAGCTTAAAAACATACACATGCACACATGCTAAACATGATGTCTGGTCTACTAGCGGTAAGATAAAGAAGACTACCTATCATACCTCGGTATAGTTTTTGGTCCATATCTTCACCACTCTCATCCGCATCAAACTTGACACTTGTACTCATGGGAGTAGGTGCATGCTTAGAATTCTCCAAATTGAATTTCTTCACCAATTCCTTAGCATACAGACTTTGAGAAATGAATATCCCATCCTTAGTTTGCTTGACTTGGAGGCCAAGAAAGAATGTAAGCTCTCCTATCATACTCATCTTAAAATGATCTTGCATAACTTTAGAAAATTCCTTGCACAAAGATTCATTAGTAGCACCGAAAATGATATCATCAATATATATTTGAACTAAAATGAAATTATTTTTTCTTTTTCTCACAAAAAGAGTGTTATCAATTGCTCCTTTTGAAAAATCATTTTTAACAAGAAAACTAGAGAGGCGAGCATACCAAGCTCTAGGAGCTTGCTTCAACCCATATAAAGTTTTTTGAACCCGGTAAACATGATTTGGAAAAACATGATCTATGAAACCAGGGGGTTGCTCAACATATACTTCCTCTTCTATAAAACCATTTAAAAAGGTACTTTTAACATCTATTTGAAACAATTTGAAAATTTTAAAGCTAGCAAATGCCAAAAACATCCTAATAGATTCCAACCTTGCAACCGATGCAAAGGTTTCGTCATAGTCTATGCCCTCCTCTTGATTGTATCATTGGGCAACCAAACGAGCTTTATTTCATAGTCTATGCCCTCCTCTTGATTGTATCATTGGGCAACCAAACGAGCTTTATTTTTAGTAACAATGCAATGTTCATCAAGTTTGTTTCTAAAAACCCATTTTGTTCCAATTACACTAGCATTGTTAGGTCTAGAAACTAGTTTCCAAGCATTATTTCTTTTAAAATTGTTTAGTTCCTCATGCATAGCTAAACCCTAAAATTCATCATTTAAAGCATCATTAATCTTTTTAGGCTCTAGTTGAGATAAGAAAGCAATATTACCACACTCACTCAAAGCTTTTGAGTGAGTAACAACTCCTTGTGAAAGGCTCCCAATTATTTGTTCCTTTGGATGGTTTGATGCAAATTTCCAAGCTTTAGGAAGTTCAAGTTGTTCATGAGCATTGGAGCTATCCACATCCTTTTGTGCTTCTATAGAGGGTGTATCATTGATTTGTAAAAAGTCCAATCCTCCCTCAACAACATCATCATCATCTTTCCTAGGTAAAACAACTTGAGAACCAACATTAGTCTCATCAAAAGTTATGTTTATAGATTCTTCAACAATGAGAGTTCGTTTGTTGAAGACCCTATAAGCCTTACTTCGATGTGCATATCCTAAAAAAATACCAACATTAATTTTGGAATCAAATTTGTCATGATGATCTTTTGTATTTAAAATAAAACATTTGCAACCAAAGATACGAAAATAACCAATAAAATGAGTTTTTCCATAAAATAGTTCATAAGGAGTTTTCTTAAGCTTTAGTCTAATTAAAACACGATTTAAAACATGGCAAGCCGTATTGACGGCTTCCGCCCAAAAATATTTTGGCAAATCAAAGGAATTTAGCTTAGTGTGTGCCATCTCTTGTATGGTACGATTTTTTTGTTCAACAACACCATTATGTTATGGTGTTCTAGGAGTAAAAAACATGTGAGTTATACCATGATGAGCATAAAATTCATAAAAAAAATCGTTTTGAAATTCACCACCATGATTACTTCTTATTTTAACAACTTTTAAATCTTTTTCATTTTCAATTCTTTTGACATGATTAGAAAATTCTTCAAAACAATCATTTTTATTTGCAAGAAATATTGTCCATGTTAAATGAGAAAAATCATCAATAATCACAAATACATAGTGTTTGCCTCCAAGAGAGGTAACACGTATAGTACCAAATAAATCAAGATGAAGTAATTGCAAAGGTTTAGAAGTCGATACCTCATTGATGGATTTGAAAGAAGATTTTGTTTGTTTACCTTTGGCACAATCTTCACATATGGTATCTTTGATGAAGTGCAAGTTAGGTAACCCTTTTACAAGATTTCTCTTAGACAATTTTGATATCAATTCTATGTTTTCATGTCCAAGCCTCTTATACCAAATCCAAGGGTTTTCATCAATTGCCGCAAGGCACTTTACATCTTGATTCACTAATTCATTCATCTCAAAAATGTACACATTAGATTTGCGATTAGCAACAAAAACAAATTTTCTATTCATACTAATAATGCATTTGTCCGGTTTAAAGGAAATATCAAAACCTTTATCACTTAATTGGCTAATGCTAAGAAGATTATGATTCAAACCATTTACCAAGTAAATATCTTCTATAACGGGTGAAGGTTTCTTACCAATAGAACCTATATCAATAATTTTACCTTTCTCACCACCATCGAAGGAGACACTACCTCCTTCAATCCTTGATAGGGTTGCAAATAGCTCTTTGTTGCCCATCATATAATGTGAACAACCACTATTAAGGTACCACATCTCTCTACGTCGTTGCCGTGATGTTCCCTGCAAGAGATGAATGTGTAGTAACTTTAGGTGCCCAAATCTTAGGTCCTTGGTGGTTAGTATACTTGGTACCTTTGGGTACCCATGTCATGCCATAAAAATCATGATTATCTTTGATCCTACAATGAGTAGAAATATGACCATGTTTCATACAACATATGCACACAAAATTTCTCTTGTGTGTTTGAGCATGATATCTATGAAATCTATTTCTACCATGGTGATGATGATTAACAAAAGCATGAGTGGGTCTAATCCTACCACTCTTAATTTCTATTCTTTCAATTTTGGATCTTAATTGCTTATTCTCAAAATCGAGATCTCCTAGCAATTCATCTTTTAGTGCAAGAGAGGTTTGTAGTTGTTCTAGTTTGATATTACAGGAAGCATGCAACTTTTTAAAAGAGGAAAATTCCTTTAACATTCTTTTAAATTCAATGATCAATCCTTCTAAAGCCGTAGCTAGATCACTTTGCATGTAAAAGGATTCACTTTCGGTGTCGGATATTACCTCTTGTTTAAGGGCCATGAAACAAATGTTGGGATCATGATGAGAAAGTTTTGCTCCTTCTTCATTACTATCAGAATCACTTGGTTCGGATTCCTCTCATCTGGCATACATAGCCTTCTTCTTCTTGTACTTCATGTACTTCTCCTTGAGCTTTGGGCAATCCTCAGCGATATGGCCCGGTTCATTGCATTCAAAATATTTTCCTATACGTGAAGGAAATTTGTTGTTAGAACGGGGATTAAACTTCTTATTCATTTTTATGAGTCTAGAAATTCTTCTAGAGAGATGAGGAACTTCTCTAGAAAAATAAACTTTACTATCCGATGACAAAGAGGAGTTATCACTAGCTCCTTTGAGAGCTATGGTCTTTGATTTTGGTGATGGCTCCTCAACTTCCCGTGAGGGCACTTCCTCCTTCTCCTTTCCCTTGAGCTTCTTCTCATGAACCTTGAGCTTGCCGATGAGGCCATCGAGAGGTAGAGTGGTAAGGTCATGAGCTTCTTCTATCACAGTCGCCTTGGGTTCCCACATCAGAGTCAATGAAGGGAGAATCTTGTAGTTCATCTCTTGAATAGTCAATTTCTTATCAAGACCATGCAATTCACTGATAATGTTAGTGAAACGAGAAAACATAGCATCAATTGATTCATCTGGAAGCATTTGAAATAACTCATATTCATGCATAAGCTCACTAATTTTGGATTCCTTAACTTAGGGGGTTCCTTCATGTGTAATATATAATTTCACCCATATTTCGTATGCGGTTACACACGTTAAAACTCTATTATATTTATTTGGGGAAAGACCACAAATTAAGGCATTCATAGCCTTAGCATTGAGATTGGCTTGATGCCTTTCTCCAACGGTCATAGTCCCGACTTTGGGCTTTTCTATATATTTCTTCTCTATGAGTTCTAGGATGTCAAGATCAATGCAACAAAGGTAAATCCTAATCCTAGCCTTCCAATAAGAAAAATTACTACCGGTGAAAAGTGATGGTCTAGTGGTGGATTGTCCCTCTAACATATGCATATTCATTGAAGCCTCCATAAGATCTTTTCTCTAAGGTGATTAAACCAAAAACTAATATAGAGACCAAGCTCTGATACCAATTGTTGGACCATTGGGGGGGGGGGTGATTAGGGTCACAAGGCTATAATGGTGCAATAAAAATTAAGACAAGCAAAACACAATATCTAAAAGCAATCAATATAGAGGAGATAGAGTTAGGAATCGTTATCCTGTGACGCGCGATGTGTTAACGAGGTTCGGTCCGTTGACCTACGTTCCTGCTCCCCACTCTCGAGGAGAAATCCACTACACAACTCGGTTTGAAAGCCAGAACTTCTTCTACACAGCGATCCCCTCATGATCTCACACTATACAGTTTATCTCACTAGATCACACTCCCACACAATTGATCTCTACAAGATCAAGCTCTCAAAATAGTAGAAATTGGTGTAAAAACCCTCTCTTTACAATGTCCCTATGGCAAAGAGAAGATCTCACTAAAGTTGGGATGTGAAACACAAAAACACAGACAGAAAACAGGTTTAAAAATTGAGCTCTGTAAAAAACGTTCTCTGAAAATATTTTGAAAGAGCTGGGACACTGAGGAAGAAGAAGAGTATAGGTTTAAATAGAAAATCACAGCTGTTTCAACCCATACCCATTCCCCCAAAACCTAAAAACAAAACTACGCTGAGATCGTGTGAAATCAGCCTTGAAAAACTGTACCAGATGACCATTTAAAATAATCGGCCGTCAACCGTGACTTTTTCGCGGTCGACCGCGAGGCAACTCAGAAACTGAGTAAACTTCTAGAGAGTTCTGCGGTCGACCGTGACGGTCGATCGTGGGAAATTTCGAGCTAACGGTCGATCGCGGCGGTCGACCGTGAAAGTCTCTGCTACCCACTGACGAATGAACTTAGGCGCGGTTGACCGTGGCGGTCGACCGCGGACTGATACATTCAAAAAACTGATTTATGACTCATTTAAAATATTTGTAAGATATTCATTTGACTTCTGAAAAATGTGAAACTTTGTACAATGTATTTAATACTAAAAACAAATTGTTTGGAAAAGGAATTTTTCAAATAGGTCCTCATTCTTATAAAAAATAGTATTTTGTAAAATACGCTCAAAAATATAAATATGAAAACGTGTGTGTGATATCCCAATAGCTTCAAGTGAAATCGATAACTCTTTGCCTACATTCTAGCACTAGAGAGAAAATAAAAACTAGCTAATATCCTCACGAGAATACAATTCTTGAGTCTTGATATAGCTTGAGTTGGATGAAGCTTCTAACTAAATTTGGTGTTCTTGATTAAATGTTGCTTCATCACTATGCCTCCTCCTTCTTTGGATATCATCATTGTAGCGCATATTCCATCCAATCCTCCATTTGTGGTACTAACATGTTTGATATGTATATTAACTGCATTATCACTCAATAAGCAATTAGTACTGATAATGGTGGTTGTAAAACATCATCAAAACATAAGGGCTAACAGATGCTACTACTATCGAAGTGGTATACCCGGCTATCCTTTTGGTTCATGGGATACCTTTAAACCTGCTCTCAGTAATGATAAGTTGTTTGCAACATGGTTTCCGAGAACTGACTGTGGATTTCATACAAGTTAAGGAGACAGGTTCTGGTGAAAATATGCAATTTACAACTCCTAACCCTCGCGTGCCAATGCTGTACACCTATCTTATGGCATGGTACATTTCTTACTGTCCTTCACTAATGAGTGCTCCCTCTTCCAAGGGTTATGTGTTCATTCCATTTGTGCAACGGTTAGAAGCATCCACTTGGGAGGGACATATATAGTTAAGGTTCATCAAATTTATGCGAGAGATGTTAACTACCATATTTTTTGCTTCTTTCCCAACTTTGAAGGTGGAGGATATGGCAGAGTCTTTCAAGATGTGAAGGGTCCTAACGGCTTTACTTTATTGAATAGTGGTGTCTTCCATTTGCTTCTCAACATCAGACCGGGCTACCTTCTCTATCGTCAGAAGGAAAAGTGTATAATTGAGCCATACCAACCATATAGGTTTGCCTAACAATTTGGGTATGACTATATATGTTGGGAATCCTTGCGTTCAACTTGCCACTGTCGGTAATATGTATGAAGGAGTTAGGGCTTGGTATTACTCAATAGTGGTTTGTATCAGGGTAACATTCAAATTGCTGTACAAGATGCCCAACTCTTTTACCTCCGTGGGCTTTTGTAATTGGTACCATGTTGCTTCTCAGATGTCCGAATACAAGTTGAACTTATCTGGTCTGAGAGAGATCAGAAAAACGTATATTTCCAAGAAGGGATCTAAGATGTCTCGTCTAAGAGGAATAGGTGAGTACTTGGATTATGAAGAGGTAACCACTAAGAAAGAAGGGGCTCAGTCAGCTGAAGAAGCTCAAGTTGAGGAACCTCGAGCAACTGAAACTCCCAGAACAAGAGCTGCTAGAAAAAGGTCTCTCACCTCAGACGAAGTTGGTTAGTATGACAAATGGACCCATCGAAGGTTGATAGTCGGGTCTTCTCATGTTAAAAGCTGACGGGGAGAAAGATTGATGGTGAATGCTTTCAAGTCTGCGGAGAGAGAGGAAAGACAAGAACCTGCTGCTACAAGCCTTCCCTGTCAAACCAGACTCTATTCGATGGGTCCTGTTTTATCAAGTGGATCTTATTCCTAGCTTCCCTCAGATGAGGAAGAGGGTGAGGGTGAGTCGCTTGCTGAGGATGCAAAATCTTTCCTCATAATAGACCCTATGGCTTCAATAGCTCTAGGTCAAGCTTCAGGTGTTGTTCCTCCAAACGCAGATGTGATACCTATAACAACTCAATGTAGGCTATCTAAAAATTACTGCAGATAGCTGATCCCCATTAAACACTGATGATGGAAGTTATAATTTGACGGCTTCCAGAAGACTATAATTTGAAGACTTTCTTGTGGATCGATGAAGGTTACAATCTGATGACCTTCACAATAACTGATGAAAATTCTAATCAACAGCCTTTATAATCAACATCGGGAGTTACAATCTGACGATTCTCACATTTTTAAGGAGCCAAGACTACAAATCGATAGTTTTTCAAACCAAAACATAGATATCCCTTAAGCCGTAAGGAATTTGACAAAACTGACAGAGCAAACCGGACCCAATGGGTTCAGTTTGGTTAGCTGTCTCATCGAGATAACCGATTTTCATATATAATTCGTCTAATTCCGACTTATGGTTTGAAAGTTATGACCTGTTCTTCGCAGCAAATTATGTTCTGAAGTCCGTCTGCAAGAGTGGACTTTGTCTGAACATTGGACTTAGCCTGAACCTCACCAAGCCCGCCTAAGGCTTGCCTCTGCATTACATAGTCAAAACACAGAGTTCGTAGACTTAAAATGCAGAGTTCAACTCTACATCCTACAACATAAACGCAAAGTTCATGTGGAGCCCAACTCTGCATCCCAGGTCCAAAAACACACTGTTCATGGGGAGCCTAACTCTGCATCCCAGGTCCAAAAACACTCAGTTCATGCAGAACTTAACTCTGCGTCCTAGGTCTAAAAATGCACAGTTCATGCAGAACCTAACTCTGCGTCCCAGGTCCAAAAATACACAGTTCATGCAGAACCCAACTCTGCATCCCAGGTCCAAAATGCAGAGTTCATCTCTGTGCAGCGCGACCTGTGTGTTTTTACCCTAAAACAGGCCCAACTCTACGTTTCAGGTCTAAAACGTAGAGTTCGGGCCCAGAATGTTGTTTTCAGCATTTGACTCGTTCAAGCACGATTTGAACAGTTCCAGAACCGTTTTCTCCTCACGATTTAAGGGGATCACTACCCTATCATGGTGAGATTTATGGGGGGGTAGTTACACCCTATTAAACCCTCATTAAGGAGAGATTTAAGAGGACAGTTACACCCCTAAATCCCCTATAAATAGTGAAAAACTCAATTGAGTTGGGGCTGGCTTTTTGGATCTTAGACTTGGCAGCGAAAAGGAGATCTTCGGCTTGGCAGCGAGGGGAAGATCGACGTTCATCCTTAAGCAACATTCAACAACAGAGAGCTTTCATCCTTGGCTTATAAACTGATTTCAGTTAAATCAACTTTTTCATAGACTTTCAAACTCGTTCAGAGTTATCAACTCGATCAGAGTTAAAAACTTGCTCTGCAAGTTCTTCTAAAACTCGCTCTGAGTTATTAACTCATTAAGAGTTATTTTCAAACTTGTTACACAAGTTCTCCATAATGTCAAATCGTGAGGAGAAGATCATGTTCCAGTGAAACAAGACATTCGGATCATCAACGGAGAGCAAACGTGATGCGAGCATTCGAGGAAGGCACTCCATCGCCACCGTGAAGAAACCAGACCTAAACAAAGTGGAGAATTCAGATAATTCTCCTTTCTTTTGTAATCAGGAAATTCAATTGTAATTGAGATTAAAAGAATATAAATCATTTTTTCTTTCATTTCTCTGATTACAAATTTTTCCACAAACAAATGATGGAGACTTTGCTGGGGACAAGCTTCTCTGACGAAGAAGTGGTTGTGCAATCCGATGTTCATCTCACTAGAACAACCGTCGAAACTCTCGTGGTAGAGTTTGATCAAGCCAAGTTTGAGGAGTCCATCTCGTCCGGATACCTTAGCCCCAAGGCTATGTGCAAGATCCACAAAGTCTCCAAGGAGACTAAATCTCCAATTGTTGCTCCTATGCCGAAGGAAGCTCTCTCTTTTAGCCAAGATTGCTCGAGCAACCCCTCCTCCGAAGGATTGGGCTTAGTTTATGCCAACCGCAGCCCTCAGTGGCGCGTTGTGCAATCAAAATGCAGCCTTCAGAGGCGCGTTTCAACATCAAAACGTAGACCTCAAAACTACGTTAATCTGACAGAACACAACTCTCAGGAGTGCGTCCCAGAATCAAAACGCAGCCTTCAGGGCTGCGTTCCACAAACTGAGCGCAACTCTCAGGAGTGCGTTTTAGAACCAAAACACAACTCTTAGGAGTGCGTTCAAGATCCAAAATGCAGACTTACGAACTGTGTTAACCAACAAAAACACAACCGGCAAAGGTGCGTTTTATCAACAAAACACAGACTTCGGTCTACCGTTGGTAAAACAGAACACGACCCTCGTGTTCCTTCTTCAGAACACGATGTGATCCGTCGTGTCCAAAAAGATCAACGTGGATTCAAGATCCATGTAAAAAAAGAACCAGTCCCGCCCACTGAGAGGCAGGGGGTTCCATCTCTAACCTCATGTTCTGTGAGAAAATCTCCCCAGATATCTGACTTAAGGGAGTTACTTTCAAGGGAAAGACCGGTGCAACAAGACACTCATTCATGTCAATACGAGTGGCTTATTTCTGTGGTCCTCTCAGAATGTCAATGTTGTGCTTCTGTGCCTAGGAAATCAGCGTTCAACCGATTGACGAGCGTTGCTCGACCAAGTAAGCGATGACGTCATTACAAGAAGAAGTATTTAGAGACTGAGTATCCTAGAGTAATTATCAATATGATCAGCAGAGGAATAGCCTTAGGTCTTTGTTCTGATGACTCTGAGACAGATGACTCTGTGACAAGTCGTTCATCGACCGTTAGAGAAATTGCTAACGAGTTTGAAAGAGTCTACCGACACACTCAGACGCGAACAGGAGTCATTCCCCGTCAACTATAAGAGTTTAACCAGAGAAACAAATTCTGATGATGAACACTCAGCTATTGCGGAGTCCCAATCATCAAGCTCTTTCGTTGGGCATGAGAGTTTCGCCCACATGGCAGAATATTCTGAAGATCTCTCAAAGAGGATTGCTGAGCAGGACGCCATGCTCCGAGAACAACAGGAAACCATCAATCAAATTCGGGATATGATACCTTAGATTATTGCCAATAGAGCCAATTCCCAACAAGCTGAGTCACAACCTTAGTAAGAATCCTCCTGAAAAAGAGGATCGCCCACATCGAAGGCGAAACAAAAAGTGAACGAGACCTCTGATCAAGAAGCTCATCACATAGTCTCTTCATCTGAAGAAGAGAAAGAAACCGAGAATGAGCAGAATCGGTTGCAGCCCCTTATCCTTCAAAGTTCGAAGTCCCGACGCTACAAACTTTTGACGACACGGGATCACGGAATCAATATATCTATCATTTCAAGTCACAGACTGGGAATGTGATATCAAACGACGCCATACTTGCTCGATTGTTCATTGGCATCCTCAAGGGAGTTGCCTTTGAATGATTCAGAAAACTACCTTCCGGATGTATCCAAAAGTGGGCGGATTTAGAGAGACTCTTCCTATTAAGATTCTTTGAAGAGGATACAAAAGTCTTCATACATACTCTTCTCGCCACTAAACAGAAGAAGAGGGAGTCCATCAAAGCCTTCGTCAAAAGGTTTTGAAACATGGCTCTGCGATGTTCGACATGTATGACACAGTCTACCCTAGTGGAGACATGTCTACACAACTTGCATACCGATCTTCTAGCACAAATAAGGGTTGTAGAATGATGTTCCTGGAGACAACTAATCTCTCAAGGTGAACATGATCAAAAGATTATTGCCAGGATCAAAACTGAAGAACAAAGTAAGCAGGATCAACCTGAGCAATTGGACCAAGCCCAATCTTCTCAGTCAGAAGGGGAAGATACCACGACCACTGAAGCCAATCCTCTTCAATAGGATGGCAGGTCCAACAACTATCACGTTAACAGTTACCTATGATAATCAAACTCGTTAGATAGTGACCCACTAGGCGATGTGCCATGTCTACCTTTTTCCCCATGCACTTATTCAAGACTAGGGGTTAGTTTATTTGTAATTCATTGGATTATGAATAGTAAATTTTCCGAGTTGTCATGTTCAATAGAATACCTCTATCAACCATGTAGTCTACCAAAACTATCACGTTAATAATCACCTCTGATAGTCTGTTTTCCTCTAAATTCCCCCACCAATCCTTTTCAAGCAGGATGGCAGGTATACAAAACTATCACGTTAACATTTACCTCTGATAGTCTATGAACTTGCCAATCTTCTTTAATACGATGGCGGGACCACAAAACTATCAAGTTAATAATTACCTCTGATAGTCCATCAACTTGCCAATCTTCTTCAAAAGGATGGCAGGTACACAAAACTATCACGTTAATAATTACCTCTGATAGTTCATCAACTTGCCAATCTTCTTCAATAGGATGGTAGGTACATAAAACTATCACGTTAATAATTACCTCTGATAGTCCATAAACTTACCAATCTTCTTCAATAGGACGACGGGACCACAAAACTATCACGTTAATAATTACCTCTAATAGTCCATCAACTTGCCAATCTGCTTCAATAGGATGGCAGGTCCACAAAACTATCACGTTAACATCTACCTCCGATAGTCCATCAACTTATCAATCCTCTTTAATAGGATGGCAGATCTATAAAACTATCACGTTAACATCTACCTTTGATAGTCCATCAATCTGCCAATCCGCTTCAATAGTAGGGCAGGTCTATAAAACTATCACGTTAACGTCTACCTCTGATAGTCCATCAATCTGCCAATCTTCTTTAGGCAGGTACGCAAAACTATCACGTTAATAATTATCTCTGATAGTCCATTAACTTGCTAATCTTCTTCAATAGGATGGCAGGTACATAAAACTATCATGTTAATAATTACCTCTGATAGTCCATCAACTTGCCAATCTTCTATAATTGGATGGCGGGACCACAAAACTATCACGTTAACAATTACCTTTGATAGTCCATCAACTTGCCAATCTGCTTTAATAGGATGGCAGGTCCACAAAACTTTCACGTTAATATCTACCTCTGATAGTCCATAAACTTGTCAATCCTCTTCAATAGGATGGCAGGTCTATAAAACTATCACGTTAATATCTATCATTGATAGTCCATCAATCTGCCAAACCGCTTTAATAGGATGGCAGGTCTATAAAACTATCACGTTAATATCTACCTCTGATAGTTCATCAATCTACCAATTTGCTTTAATAGGATGACAGGTCCACAAAACTATCACATTTATAATTACCTCTGATAGTCCATTAACTTGCCAATCCTCTTCAATAAGATGGCAGGTCCACAAAACTATCACGCTAACAATTACCTCTGATAGTCCATCAACTTACCAATCCTCTTCAATAGGATGGCAGGTCTATAAAACTATCACGTTAATAGTTACCTCTGTTAGTCGATTAACTTGCCAATCCTCTTTAATAGGGTGGCAGGTCCATAAAACTATATTGTTAATAGTTATCTCTGATAGTCCATCAATTTGTCAATCCTCTTTAATAGGATAACGGGTCCCTAAAACTATCACGTTAACAGTTACCTCTTATAACCAAACTCTTCAGATAGCGGTCTACCATGTGACGTGCCTCTATTTCAACTTGATGGATAGTGACCCATAAGGCAATATGTCATGTCTACTCCTATTTTTCTTCCCCTGCTAAGTCTTAATCAAGACTGGTGGTTGGTTACTTGGAATCCACTGGATTAAGAGTAACGAATCTTTCACATCGTCGAGTTAACATTATACTTCTGACAATCATCATCCCCACAGAGTATGCATTCGACTCGCATCACTCCTAATTTGTCACGTTAACAATACACCTCTGACAACAATCAACTGATCAATCCTTGAAAATAGGATGATAAGTCCTCAAAATTGCTCAAATCGTAATCTTCCCCAGCAAGACACTAAGTCTTCAAAATCTTATTCAAATCACAAGTATCAAAAATCATCGCTTCTGATGATAAACTCACCTAGCAAGTTTCCCCAGCGAGGCGCTAATTCCCAAAATCTTGTGCAAGTCACAAGTACACATTCCTGTCACGTTAACAAAACACCTCTGACAATCCACTTATCAATCCTCTTCAATAGGATTATAAGTCCACAAAGTTGCTCTGATCGTAACATTCTCTTGTCACGTTAATATCAAACACCTATGACAATCCACTTATCAATCCTCTTCAATAGGATGATAAGTCCACAAAGTTGCTCCAATCACAATATTCTCTTGTCATGTTAATATCACACCTCTGACAAATTAACTTATCAATTCTCTTTAACAGATGATAAGTCCACAAAGTTGCTCCGATTGCAACAATTTCCCGTCATGTTAACACTAAACCTCTGATAATTAACTTATCGACTCTCGTCAATAGAGTGATAGGTCCTCAAGGTTGCTCCGATCGCAATAAATTCTTGCCATGTTAATCCCACACCTCTGACAAAATCAACTTATTGACTCTCTTCAATAAAGCGATAGGCCCATAAAATACTGTTAGGTTAACATCACACCTCTAACAGTCAAACCCTCTCTAATGAACTTCTTAATCATTTTTTAACAAGAATAGCAAGTTTTCATCACAAAATCCCCAACAAATTAGAGATTTTCTAGAATTATCCTTGTGATAATGAAGAAAATTTCTAAATTTTACTCTAAATAAAAATTCATGCTAAGTTAATACTACACCTCTGGCACTTCCAACTTTCTTTCAGTGTTTCAAGTAACACAGGAAGAAACAGTGACAAAGCCTACGTATTCAATATCGTAGCCAGAGATTATCATTAAATTAATAATCTCTGAATCCATACCTTGCATGTATAGGGAATTTTATCCTAAATTCTAAGTAGGGATAAGTCAATTTATTACGCGTTGCCGGTTAGTCTTTGACTGTAAGAAGGACAAAAACCCACATATTCAAAAACATGGTAGGTCGTTACTAATAACGCCAAAATTCGTGCCTTACACGCATGGGGGGCTTTATCTCGATCCCTAAATAAAGATAAATCTAGATCTAACACATACTGTCAGGTAGCGCATTCCCGTGAAAATGCCAGAGCCTACGTATTCAACATCGTGGCAGGCCACAACGCCAAAATTCGTACCTTACACGCATAAGGAACTTTATCCTAAATCTTAAATAGGGATAAGCCTACGCCTAACATGCGTTGCCGGTTAGTCCTTTGCCGCGAAAAAGACATCAAAATCCATACCTCACATGCATAGGGGATTTTATCTCGATCTCTAATTAGAGATAAGTCTACGCCTAACATGCGTTGCTGGTTAGTCTTTTTCCAAGAAAATGACAAAGTCTATGTATTCAAAATCATAGCATCAAGTCTAAGAGAGTTCATTCTCTTAGGACAACGTTACATGTGAAACGGATTCAAATAATTCACATGCTAGCAAGACTCAAATGGTAGTCGGTAAAGGTTTATTAAATTCGTTGATGCTGAGGGTTTGCCAAAAATCCTATGAATGTTTGCGGGCCCATCAGCTGAATAGATGTGAGCTGTGATGTGGCGTTTGAGAGCTTCTGCTCATGATGGCTTGTACTGTCGCTAAGGTTTCTCTTCGAAGCTCATTCTCACATAGGTCCTGCGTGGCAAATCTCTTCAACCGAGATGCCTTTGAAGGGAGTGCAGAGAACAACTCCTTTGTGACAAGGAACTAACAACTCCAAGATTAGAGTTAAGATCCAAAGTATTTCAAAAATTCGTCCAAGTCAACCGCGAACTTTCAAAAACTTATGAGGGGGTTCTGTAAGCTGTCTAAAAATCACTGCAGATAGCTGATCCCCATTAAACACCAATGATGGAAGTTACAATTTGACGGCTTCTAGAAGACTATAATTTGAAGACTTTCACGTGGATCGATGAAGGTTACAATCTGACGACCTTCACAGTAACTAATGAAAGCTCAAATCAACTGCCTTCATAATCAACATCGGGAGATACAATCTGACGACTCTTATATTTTCAAGGAGCCAAGACTATAAATCGATGGTCTCTTCAAACCAAAATGCATATCTCTCAAACTGTAAGAAATTTGGCAAAACTGACGGACCAAACCGAACCCTATGGGGTTAGTTTGGTCGGCTCCGTCTCGTCGAGATAGCCGATTTTCATATATAATTCGTCCAATTCTGACTTACGGTCTAAAAGTTATGACCTATTCTTCACAGTAAGTTATGTTCTGAAGTCTGTCTGCAAGACTGGACTTCGTCTGAACATTAGACTTAGCCTAAACCTCGCCAAGCCCGCCTAAGGCTTTCCTCTGCATTACAGAGTCAAAATACAGAGTTCGTGGACTTAAAACGCAGAGTTCAACTCTGCATCCTACAACAAAAATGCAGAGTTCATGCGGAGCCCAACTCTGCGTCCCTGGTCCAAAAACACACAGTTCATGGGGAGCCTAACTCTGCGTCCCAGGTCCAAAAATGCACATTTCATGGGGAGCCCAACTCTGAGTCCCAGGTCTAAAAATGCACAGTTCATGGGGAGCCCAACTCTGCATCCCAGGTCCAAAAACGTTCAGTTCATGCAGAACCCAACTTTGCGTCCCAAGTACAAAAACCCACAATCATACAGAACCCAACTCTACGTCCGAGGTCTAAAAATGCACAGTTCATGCAGAACCCAACTCTGCGTCCCAGGTCCAAAACACAGAGTTCATCTCTACGTAGCGCGACCTGTGTGTTTTTAGCCTAAAACAGGCCCAACTCTAAGTTTCAGGTCTAAAACGCAGAGTTCGGGCCCAGAATGCTGTTTTTAGCGTTTGACTCGTTCAAGCATGATTTGAACAGTTCCAGAACCGTTTTCTCCCCACGATTTGAGGGGATCACTACCCTATTATGGAGAGATTTATGGGGGGCAGTTACAACCCATTAAACCCTTATTAAGGAGAGATTTAAGGGGACAGTTACACCCCTAAATTCCCTATAAATAGTAGAAAACTCAATTGAGTTGGGGCTGGCTTTTTGGATCTTAGACTTGGCAACGAAGAGGAGATCTTAGGCTTGGCAGCAAGGAGAAGATCGACGTTCATCCTTCAGCAACATTCAACAACAGAGAGCTTTCATCCTTGGCTCATAAACCGATTTTGGTTAAATCAACTCTTTCATAGAGTTTCAAACTTGTTCACAGTTATCAACTCGATCAGAGTTCAAAAATTGCTCTGCAAGTTCTTCTAAAACTCGCTCTGAGTTATTAACTCATTAAGAGTTATTTTCAAACTTCCACGCAAGTTCTCCACAACGTCAAATCGTAACGAGAAGATCATGTTCCAGTGAAACAAGTCGTTTGGATCGTAAACGGAGAGCAAACTCGATGCGAGCATTCGAGGGAGGCACTCCACCGCCACCGTGAGGAACCCAGACCTAAACAAAAGGGAGAATTCAGATAATTCTCCTCTCTTTTATAATCAGGAAATTCAATTGTAATTAAGATTAAAAGAATATAAATCAATTTTTCTTTCATTTCTCTTATTACAAATTTTTCTATAAACACTCAATCTGAAGGAGTTAGGCCTCTTGTAGAGGAACCTATAGTGGTCGAACCTGAAAAAATTAGCGGAAGTCAATCTCCCTCAACTTTAGCGTTAATGCCACCTATAGGGATACAAGTCATAGCCCAAGAATAGGAATCATGGCTAAGCCAGCTATGGTCATGAGTTCCCCTAGACCTTCAGCAGCAGATGACGAGGAGAAAGTGGATTATGATACATCTTCACAACTGAAGAAGTTAGTACCGAGTTTTGCAACTTTGGGGGCCCCAGTGACATCTCCTACTGTTTCTTTAAGCCTGGAGGCCATTCCTAGCGTGCTTAAAATTCTTATGGAGCAACTAGAGAATATGATAAAGATGACAACTGAAGAAGTCAGTACTGGGTGGGTTTCATTCGATTCTTTCAAGCCGATATTATTGAACTATCTAAGCAGTATCAGATATGTAGACAACGCTCAATGGCTTCGTTGCTACTCAGATAGTATCTCTCGCTTGGAAGAGGACTTGAAAGCTTTGAAATAATTGCATCATGTTGATCTTGCTACTTAGATTACATCAACCTTCATTGATTTCTAGGATGAAGCAGTACATAAGTATGAGGCCATACAAGAGAGCTTAGCTGAAAAAGAGCTTGAAATTGCATCCTTGAAGGGCCAATGCGCTCAGAGGCAAGAGGCAGTGAATGCTTCCAATACCACTATACAAACGTCTCGAGCAAAGATTGATCAATTAGAGGCGAAGTTGGCCTAACACAAGGCTGAGATTGGTCGAGAAGAGGAAATCCTGAAAAGGCTCACTCTTAAAAGTGTAAAGACTTATGCTACTTACCGCATAGCGGTCAAGGCTTTTGAGAGTACCCAGAAGGAAGCTGCTATGGCAATATCAGATGAGAATGAACGTAAGAAGAGAGCTAAAACAACAACATGAGCTTCTCATGAGGAAAAGCTCTCTACTATAAATGTTCTATTGGAGAGAATCGATAAGCTGATTGTCAGAGGTGAGATATTAAGATGATAGGAATTTGTTATGATCGGAGCAACTTTGAGGACCTATCGCTCTATTAGAGAGAGTTGATAAGTTGATTATCAGAGGTGTAATAATAACATGATAGGAATTTGTTACGATCGGAGCAATTTTGAGGACCTATCGCTCTATTAGAGTGAGTCGATAAGTTGATTGTCGAAGGTGTGATATTAACATGACAGGAAAGGAATTTATATACTTATGATTTGAACAAGATTTAAGGAATTAGCGTCCCACTGGGGAGAATCGCTAAATGAGTCTATCATCAGGAGCGATGAACTTTGGTACTTGTGACTTGAACAAGATTTGGAAAATTTATCACTTTGTTTAAGGGAGTTGATAAATTGATTACAATTTAAGCTATTTTGAAGGATTTATTGCTCTGTTGATGAGAGTCGATAAACTAATTTTGACAGAGGTATTGTTGTCATATCGGGGTGATACAAACTGAATCCAAACTCTATGGAGATAATGATCATCATAAGTATAATGTTAACTGGATGACGTTAGGGAATTATATCGGCTGATATAGCTTGGACCCTACTGAGGATGTACAGAGGTTTTGTCAACACTCTGTCAAAAGAGTTTGTGATACATGGCTTTCCAGCGAATAATTGCTATGTTTGAAATGTGGGTTCAACCCATCATTTGAAATCTGAAATGCAAAGGTGAATTTTGCATTCGATTAATTGAAATTCAAAGTTAACACAAGTGTTGAAAGTTTAAAATGTGGGTCTAACTCTATGTTTAGAGTTAAAAACTAGGGTTGGGCCTGTCGTTTAAGGAATTGGAACGTAGCCATGGGCATTACGTTTAAGAAGGCTAACCGCCTTATCTTTTAATGCGGAGAATGCGTTTAGGTGGTTGGGACACAAGATAAGACTCGACGTCTGATTAGAAGTCTAAACAACTTATCTAATAATGCGAAGATCCTGTTTAGTCAGGAGTTTCAGAACTCTGTGGCATCTATAGCATAGCAGCTTGTTATAAATAGACCTTTATTGGTCATATCAAGGGCCATTAACCACCCATTCCTCCACCTTAACTCTTTGAACGAGTTATTCTCATTAGAATCCCTAGATTTTTGTCTGTCCTCAACTACCAGCTACCATGGTTTTGATGAGGAGAAGTTCTCACCTACAAGGGGTCGCGGAAGTGTCTCCTGCCTCACTGTCAACTAACGACACCAAGGGTTGTTTCAATTCTGTTCCAGCACTACCGTCAGCACGCTCATCGCGAATGTCTGGTCATTGAGGTTTGTACACATCATTGTTTACTTGTTTTTGATGAGTTTGTTAAAAACCCTAAATGGGTTCTTGTTGACAATGACGAGGACAAGTTGTTTTATTCTGATTGAAATGTAGAGTTCGGACTCTGTGTTAATTATGAAATGCAGTGTTGACTCTTGTATTTTAAAATCTGAATGTGGGTCTTGATCCTTTATGTTTGAGATTGAAAATACTGGCCTTGACCTTTGTGTTTAAGATTGAACACATGGGTGTTTGGACTCTGTGTTTGAGATCAAAAACGTGGGTGTTTTGACCTCTGTGTTTAAGATCGAAAATGCGGGTGTTTTGAGATTAGTTTTTTTATACATTTAGGAAGATTATTAACTTCCACCACTTTTTTGTTTTACAGCTCGAGATGATGTTCCCACTACTGAACCCCACACATCGCGATCCTTGGGAAATAAGCCCCTAAGTGCAGAGAAGAAGACTCATTATGAATGAGGTGCCTGAAAGAAGAAACCAACTGAACCTATCATCGTATCTGATGATGAAAGGGAAGAGTCCCCGTGAGATGACAACCAAGAGGATGCTCACCTAATTCAACCCATCTCAATGATCTTTCATAGCGAAGATTAAGAAAAGGTAACCCTTGACTCTCTCAACCTTAATCCTAAATGTGTGTTGTTCCTCGTCAGGCGCTTAGAGAATGTGACGAAACAGCCATCTCTATCATTGAACATGGCTGAGGTTCTTTCTTTGAGTTCCACACTTCAATTGAGGGTGGCTTAAACGCTCTTGGTCAAGTAGATTATCGATGGACTATGATCTGTGTGGAAAAAATTCGTCGCTACATAAATGCTATTCGCTATCTGGAATAGTTGCTGCACACTAATCTGAGGCCTAAGATTGAACAGGTCGTAGGTGTCGCCCAAATCAAAAAGATGATTAAAGATGAAGTTCGGTGGCAATATATATCCAAAAAGAAGACTTACATTTGTAGCTTACGGAAGCAGCGCCATTTTGCCAGGGCCAAGTTTGTTGGAGGGGAGATGACTCAGGAGGCATTTGATCTTGGGGATGCCGATCTTTATGATGTTGTTCAAGCAGAGAAAGAGGTTCTTCAAGTGCTACAGTAGGAAGCCACTTTTCTGGTAATATTTCTTAAGAAATTTCCTGTTAATAGGCATCATGAGCCTGTCAACTTTCTGGTTGATGAGATGATATGCCCCATTTGAATAGACTGGTTCTATTACGAATGTTCCTTCCTATTTAGGATTGAACTTCCCCTTAGTCTTGTGCATCATCACCATAGGTCGTCTGACAGCTAAGACCAAATCACCTTTCTTGAAGATTCACTCTTTGACCTTCTTGTTGTAAGCCTTGGAGATTCAAGCTTGATGCAAGTCGATCTATTATTGAGCTTAAAGTCACCTGTCATCTAATACTTTATGTTCTTGAAGGCGCAATTAATGTTGTTCTTCATCTGTCATCCTGGTCGCAAGGGCGACTCTCAGAGATAGGATTTGGATTTTCAATGGTAATACAGCTTCACTGCCTTAAACTAAAGAGAATGGCATGGATTTTGTAGGGGTCTTCACTTTTGTGCGATAGGCCCACAAATATTTGCCAATCTTTCTATACTAATCACGTCTGCTCTTGGAGATGAACTTTTTGAGGAGCTTCACGATGGTTTTGTTGAATGCTTCTACGAGGCTATTGGTTAGCGGATAATATACCGTCGATGCGATACTCTGGATTCTAAACATGTGACTAAATCTTTAAAAACTATGACTGACAAACTGTGTTTCATTGTCATGGACTATTCGTCTCGGTACACCGAAGTGGTCAATTACATGATGTTTGATAAACTTGATCACATTTGAAGCTTTGACTTCTTTCAATAGAATTGTTTTCGCCCACTTGGAGAAGTAATCGGTCACTTCCAAGATGAACCGATGTCTTTTGTCCGTTGGCGGAGTGATGGGCCCAACAATATCCATTCCCCACATCTCAAATTGCTAAGGCCGATGTTAGGTGCAGGTTCCCTGGTGCCTGATGAATGAAGTTACCATGGATTTGGCATGTGTGATAAAGTTCAGCGTAGTTGACAGCATTTGAAAGCATATTTGGCAAATAATAGCCAATTCGTCGGAAACGTTCTTGTTGGACCCTAGAGGGGGGTGATTAGGGTCTTGAGGTAATAATAGTAAAATAAAAAATATGACAAGCAATACACCACAAAATGAAAAGCCAAAGTAAAAGAGATAATGTGAGAAATCGTTATCCAAGTGACGCACAATGTATTCACGAGGTTTGGTCTGCTGACCTACGTCCACGCTCCCCACTCTCGAGGAGAATCCACTACACAACCTGGTTTGGAAGCCAGAACTTCTTCTACATAACAATCTCCACGAGATCTCACAACCACACAATTGATCTCCACAAGATCACACTCACAACAGTAGCAATCGTAGGAAAGACTCTCTATTTATAGTAGCCCTATGGCAAGAAGAGAGATTGCACTTAAAGCTTGGGATGTGAAAACGAAACAGTGAATAATAGGATGAAAGTTGAAGCTCTTTGAAAATAATAAACTTGAAAACAAGAGTTTTGCAATTAAAGCTTAGTTCTGAAGTAGTTAGGGTGTTAGGTATTTATGAGGAAAGAAAACAGCAGCCAAACCCCCAAAGAATCAGACAAAATCCCCTAAAAATAGAATTTCTAAAACTGTACAAAAATAGTCATTACAGTGTTATGAGTCGACTCAATACTGTTCATGAGTCGACTCATAAGTAGCCTTTATAAGCTAAAAATCAACTTATGGGTCGACTCATAAAATTCATGAGTCGACTCAGTAGAAACAAAACACATTTTCCAGCACAGTTTATGAGTCAACTTATGACAGGCATGAGTCGACTCATCAGAAATAATTGAAAACTACGCAGCAGTTTGTGAGTCGACTCAATATTGTTCATGAGTCGACTCATAAACATGTACATAGAAAATATCAACTTTGAACGTTGTTAAAAATTATCAAATAAATTCAGAAAAATGTAAAATTTTGGGAATAATTATAAACATTTTGACAAACTTGTTTGAAAAGGAATTTTGCAAAAAGGTACTCATATTTGTTAAAATCATCATTTTGATAAAAGTACCAAAATACGAGTTTTGAAATAGTGCAAGTGTGTGTGATTTCCCAAATAGCTTCAAATAAAATCTACAACTACTTGCCTACATTTAAGAACTCGAGAGAAAATAAAATAGCAAATATCTCTCACATAGAAATACATTTCTTAAGTCTTGTTATTGCTTTAGAGTTGATGAAGCTTCTCATTGCATTAAGTGTTCTTGATAAACATTGCTTCATCACTTTGCATCCACCTTCTTTAGATATTGACATTGTAGCTCATATTCCATCCAATCCTCTATAAATGGTACTAACGATCTTGATATTCATATTAACTACAATATCACTCAACAAGCAATTAGTACCGATAATGGTGGTTGTAAATCATCATCAAAACATACGGGCTACAATCTTTCCCTTTTTGATAATGACAACCAACCATTATATTGGAGTGAATAAATATAGCTTATAGATAGTAGCTCCCCCTATCTATGAGCCCCCTAACTATGTGAACAAATGATGAGATTTTTCTTCCCCTTTGTCACCATCAAAATGGGGTATATGAAATAGTAAACATGCAGACATATGAAGTTCAATAACCAAGCAAACAAGCAAAGCTTTTTACATAATACATAAACCCAAACTATTTCTTATACGACAAAAATCTTCTTCACTAAGAGGCTTGGTAAATATGTCCACTAATTAAGATTTAGTATCAATATAAACAAGAGATACATCTTGCCTTTCGACATGATCACGTAAGAAATGATGGCGCACATCAATATATTTGGTTCTAGAGTGCAAAACGGATTTTTTTTTGAAATGTTTATAGCACTAGTGTTATCACAAAAAAAATTTATATTTTGAAAATACAAATCATAGTCAACCAAACTTTATTTCATGCATAAAAGTTGGGCACAACATAAGCCGATGGTAATGTATTCTATGTGGATAAGGCAACACAATTTTGTTTCTTGGAGGCCTAAGAGATAAGAGAGTTACCCAAAAATTAACATGTACCACTTGTACTCTTGCGATCTACCTTACATCCGGCAAAGTTGGCATCCCAAAAACCATAAAGATCAAATGAGGTGCTTTTTGGATAAAATAAATTAAGATCAATTGTAAACATTGACATATTTAATAATTCTTTTAACTGAAATCAAATGGGATGTTTTTGGAGAGGCTTAAAAATGTGCACATGCACACACATTGAACATGATATCGGGTCTACTGGCGGTAAGGTAAATAAGACTACCTACCATACCTCGGTAAAGTTTTTGATCTACATCCTCACTACTATCATCCGCATCAAGCTTGATACTTGTAGTCATAGGAGTTGCTGCATGCTTAGAGTTCTCCAATCCGAATTTATTCACCAATTCTCTAGCATACTTGCTTTGAGAAATGAATATCTCATCCTTAATTTGCTTGACTTGGAGCCCGAGAAAGAAAGTGAGTTCTCCCATCATGCTCATCTCAAAATGATATTGCATAACTTTAAAAAATTCCTTGCATAAAGTTTCATTAGTGGCACCAAAAATGATATCATCAACATATATTTAAACTAAAATAAAATTATTTTTCCTTTTTCTCACAAAAAGTGTATTACCAATTTTTCCTTTAGAAAAGCCATTATCAAGAAGAAAACTAGAGAGGTGAGCATATCAAGCCCTAGGAGCTTATTTTAACCCATATAAAGCTTTTGAACCCGGTAAACATGATTAGAAAATGAATGATACATAAAACCGGAGGGTTGCTCAACATATACTTCCTCTTCTATAGAACCATTTAAAAAGGTACTTTTCACATCCATTTGAAATAATTTAAATTTTTTAAAATTTGCAAAGGGTAAGAACATTCTAATGGATTCTAACCCTGTAACTGGTGCAAAGGTTTCATCATATTCTATACCTTCTCTTGATTGTATCCTTAGGCAACTAAACGAGCTTTGTTTCTCGTGACTATACCATGTTCATCAAGTTTTTTTCGAAAAACCCATTTAGTTCCAATAACATGACATTATTAGGTCTAGGAACTAATTTCCAAACATTATTTCTTTAAAAATTGTTTAGTTCATCATGCATTGCTAGAACCCAAAACTCATCTTTTAAAGCATCATTTATCATTTTAGGCTCTATTTGAGATAAGAAGGTAACATTACCACACTCACTCAAAGCTTTTGAGCGAGTTAGAACCCCTTGTGAAGGATTCCCTATTATTTGCTCCTTTGGAGGATTTGGTGCAAATTTCCATGCTTTGGAGAGTTTTTCTTGCTCTTGAATATTGTTACTTTTCTCCATCCTTTTGTGCATCTATTGAGGGTGTTTCATTTAGTTACAAAAGTTTCAATCATCCCTCAACATTATCATCATCTTTTCTAGGTAAACCAACTTGTAAACCAATATTAGTTTTATCAAAAGTAACGTTTATAGATTCTTCAACAACAAGAGTTCATTTGTGGAAGACCCTATAAGCCTTACTTTTAGGTGCATATCCTAAAAAAATACCAATATCAAATTTTAAATCAAATTTATAATGGTGATCTTTGGTGTTCAAGATAAAACATTTGTAACCAAAAATACGAAAGTATCCAATAAATGGGGTTTTACCATAAAATAGTTCATAAGGAGTTTTCTTAAGCTTTGGTCTAATCAAAACATGATTTAAAATATGACAAGTCGTATTGACGGCTTCCGCCAAAAAATATTTTGGTAAATCAAAAGCATTAATCATTGTTCGTGCCATCTCTTGTATGGTGTGACTTTTCTGTTCAACAACACCATTTTGTTATAATGTTCTTAGAGTGGAAAATACATGAGTTATGCCACGATATGCACAAAAATCATTAAAAATTATTTTAAAATTCACCACCATAATCACTTCTAATTTTAACAACTTTTAATTCTTTTTTATTTTTAATTCTTTTGATAAAATATGAAAAAACTTCAAAACATTCATCTTTACTACCAAGAAAGATTATCCATGTAAATGGGAGAAATCATCAATGATAACAAAAACATAGTATTTGCCTCCTAATGATGCAACACGCATAGGACCAAAGAGATCAAGATGTAATAATTATAAGGATTTAGAAGTTGATACCTTATTAATGGATTTGAAGATAGACTTGGTTTGTTTACCTTTAGCACAATCTTCACAAATGGTATCTTTGATAAAATGTATGTTTGGCAACCCTTTTACAAGATTCTTTTTGGATAACTTGGATATCAACTCCATGTTGGCGTGACCAAGCCTCTTACGCCAAATCCAAGGATTCTTATTGACCGCCGCAAGGCATGTAACATCTTGATCTACTAGCTCATTCATCTAAAAAATGTATACATTAGATTTTCTATTAGCAACAAAGATATTTTTTTTTCATTTAAGCTAACAATGCACTTATTGGGTTTGAAAGAATATCAAAACCTTTATCACTTAATTGGCTTATACTAAGAATGTTATGATTTAAGCCTCTAACCAAATAAACATCCTCTATTATGGGAGAAGGTATATTACCAATGCATCCAATACCTATAATTTTACCTTTCTCACCGCCACCGAAGGAGACGTTACCTCCTTCAATCCTTGATAGGGTTGCGAATAGCTCTTTGTTACCCGTCACATGATGTGAGCAACCGTTATTAAGGTACCACATCTCTTTACATCGTGTTTGTGTTGTTCCCTACATAAGATAAAGACGTTGAAGCTTTAGGTACCCAAATCTTGGGTCCTTGGGTGTTAGTATTCTAGGTACCTTTGGGTACTCATATCATTTCATAATTATCATTGTTATTTTTAATCCTACAATGAGTGGAGATATGACCATGTTTCATGTAATATGTGCACACAAATTTTTTCTTGTATGTGGAAGCATAAGATCTATTAGACCTATTTCTTTCAAAGCAATGATGAATAGAGTATGCATGAGTAGGTTTAATTCTACCACTTTTAATTTCAAGCTTTTTAATTTTAGATCTCAATTGTTTGTTTTTAAAATAAAGATCCCCTAATAATTCATCTTTTAGAGCAAGTGAGGATTATAGTTGCTCAAGTTTGGAATCACAAGAAGTATGCAATTTTTTAAAGCAAGAGTATTCTTTTGTCATTCTTTTAAACTCAATGTTTAGCTCTTCTAATATGGTTGCTAGATCACATTGCATATAAAAAGATTCACTTTCGGTATCGGATATTACCTCCTTTTCATGAGCCATAAAGTAAATGTTGGGATCATGAAATCAATTTTTGCTCCTTCTTCATTGCTATCTGAATCACTTGGTTCGGATTCTTCCCATCCGGCATACATGGCTTTTTTCTTCTTGCATTTCAAATATTTTTCCTTGAGCTTTGGGCAATCTTTGGCGAGATGACCTGGTTCATTGCATTCAAAACATTTTTCTATACGCGAAAAAAATTTGTTGTTAGATCGGTGATTAAACTTCTTATTCATTTTTATTAGTCTTGATATTCTTCTAGAGAGGTGAGCTACTTCTCCAGAAAAGTCGACTTCACTATCCGAAGATGAGGAGTTATCACTAGCTCCTTTGAGAGCAATGATCTTCATTTTTGGGGATGGCTCCTCAATTTCCCGTGGGGGCACTTCCTCTTTCTCCTTCCCTTTAAGCTTCTTCTCAAGAACCTTAACCTTGCCGATGAGGCCATCGAGAGCTAGAGTAGTAAGATCGTGAGCTTCCTCTATGGCTATAGCTTTGTGCTCCCACGCTGGAGTCAATGGGCGAAGGATCTTATAGTTCATCTCTTAGATAGTCAATGTCTTGTCAAGACCATGCAATTCATTGATGATATTAGTAAAGCGAGAAAACATAGCATCAATGGATTCAATAGGAAGCATTTTAAATAACTCATAGTCATGCATAAGTACACTAATTTTGGACCCCTTAACTTAGGGGTTCCTTCATGTGTAATACATAATTTCACCTAAATTTCGTGTGGGGTTGCACACGTGGAGACCCTATTGTACTCATTTGGGGAAAGACCATAAATTAAGGCATTCATGGCCTTCGCATTGAGATTAGCTTGGTGTCTTTCTCCATCGGTCATGGTACTAATCTTGGACTTTTTTACATATTTCTTTTCAATGATATCCAAGATGTCAAGATTAATGCAACGAAGGTAAATCCTAATTCTAGCTTTCTAATAGGCAAAATTTCTCCCTGTAAAAAGTGGGGGTCTAGTAGTGGATTGTCCCTCAAACATATGCACATTCAATAAAGCCTCCATTGGATCTTTCCTCTAAGGTGTTTAGACCAAAAATAACTATAAAGACCAAGCTCTGATACCAAATGTTGGACCCTAGAAGGGGGGGTGATTAGGGTCTTGAGGCAATAATAGTGTAATAAAAAATATGACAAGCAATACACCACAAAATGAAAAGACAAAGTAAAAGAGATAAGGTGAGAAATCATTACCCAAGTAACACACTATATGTTCACGAGATTCAGTCCGCTGACCTACGTCCCCGCTCCCCACTCTCGAGGAGAATCCACTACACAACCCGGTTTGAAAGTTGGAACTTCTTCTACGCAACGATCTCCACGAGATCTCACAACCACATAATTGATCTCCATGAGATCACACTCACAATAGTAGCAATCGTAGGAAAGACTCTCTCTTTACAGTAGCCCTATGACAAGAAGAGAGATTGCACTTGAAGCTTGAGATGTGAAAACGAAACAGTGAATAATAGGATGAAAGTTGAAGCTCTTTGAAAACAATATACTTGAAAGAGTGCTGCTACGGGGACCCAAAATATGAGACCAAGGGAGGGGACATGTGATGTGTCCCCTCCCTATTGCATAATGAGTTGGCCATGCCAACTCATTATCCAATAGGGAGGGGACACCTCACCTGTCCCCTCCCTTGGTCTCATATTTTGGGTCCTTAAATCATTTTCCTACTTGAAAACAAGAGTTTTGCAATTAAAGCTTAGTTTTGAAGTAGTTGGGGTGTTGGGTATTTATGAGGAAAGAAAATAGTAGCCAAACCCTTAAAGAGTCAGATAAAATCCCCCAAAAATAGAATTTCTAAAACTGTACAAAAATAGTTGTTACAGTGTTATGAGTCGACTCATAAGTAGTCATTACAGGCTAAAAATCAACATATGGGTCGACTCATAAAATTCATGACTCGACTGGGTCAACTCATGAAGTCATGGGTCTACTTAGCAGAAACAAAACACATTTTCCAACACAGTTTATGAGCCGACTTATGACATGCATGAGTCGACTCAACCTGATGGGTCGGCACATGATGTTGTGAGTTGACTCATTAGAAACAATTGAAAACCATGCAGTAGTTTGTGAGTCGACTCAATACTATTCATGAGTCGACTCATAAACATGTACACAGAAAATATCAACTTTGAACCTTGTTAAAAATTATCAAATAAATTTTGAAAAATGTAAAACTTTGGGAATAGTTTATAAATATTTTGACAAAACTTGTTTGAAAAGGAATTTTGCAAAAAGGTGCTCGTATTTGTTAAAATCATCATTTTGACAAAAGTACCAAAATACGAGTTTTGAAATAGTGCAAGTGTGTGTGTGATACGCCAAATAGCTTCAAATAAAATCTACAACTACTTGCCTATATTTAAGTACTAGAGAGAAAATAAAATAGCAAATATCTCTCACATAGAAATACATTTCTTGAGTCTTGATATTGCTTTAGAGTTCATGAAGCTTCTCATTGCGTTAAGTGTTCTTGATAAACATTGCTTCTTCACTTTGCCTCCACCTCCTTTAGATATTGACGTTATAGCTCATATTCCATCCAATCCTCCATAAATGGTACTAATGAGCTTGACATTCATATTAACTATAATATCACTCAACAAGCAATTAGTACCGATAATGGTGAATGTAAATCATCATCAAAACATAAGGGCTAACAGTTCTCCTAACTTAGCTCTAGGTTGATGTGTTCCACACATCCCATCATGAGCTTCCCTGAGAGCCTCTTGTGCTTCTCTTCTAGAAAGGTAATGAAGTAAGACTCCATCATGTGATTTTCGGTATAAGGTTTGAGAAGCCGTGTTGTAATACAATCGGGGAATTTTATGTTTGATGGTGACCGCCTCTTTGGCATCATCGGGCAATATTCCATACAAGATATAGTCAATATACGGGAATCGCCAATCACTTGGTCACAACTCAATTGAAGTTGCACAGATGATTTTTGCTATTGTCTCATTTGAGTAGTGTTCTAAGGGAAATTTTGGGCAATACAAGTCACGATCTATGACGAATATTATTGCCTCAGCCCTTGGTGGTAATGCTAATAAAGTTTCCAGCAAAGCTAGAGCATCTGCATATATATTCTGGGTACATGGGATGTATTCAATAAAGAAGCCTTTGAACTTATGAGCTAACTCTAACACGATGAAGTGATATGAGCTAACTCTAGCACGATGAAGTGATATGAGACTAAGTCCTCATTACGTACTCCATATTCTCCTCAGGCTTGATTCATAATAAGCTGAGAATCACCATAAGCCTCAAGGTATCGAATGTTGAGCTCTTTAGCTAACTGCATCCCTAGTATCGGTGTGAAAGTCAACTCCTATGGACAATCTTCCTTAGGATCAGACTCGATATCATCTTTGTTGCCATTATCAGTGGCCTCATTTGATTGCTCTGGATCTTGAGAATCTAGGTAGAAAACTGAATCTGTGTGAAAGTTCTCCACCCCTCTCAAATGTTTCTTTCAGTGATCAGAGTTCTAACTTCTCCCTCCTTGTCAGCATATTTCATGACCTGATGAAGAGTAGATGGGACAATATGATTCACATGAATCCAAGGTTGTCCTAACAACAAATTATAGGACGTGTCTGCATCTATGATGTAGCAAGTCACTTTGGACTTGAGATCTTCGTTTTGACACATGAGTTTGATTTTACCCAAGGGTTGTGTATGTTAGCATTGAAGCTAAATATGGTTGTCTGAGTAGAACTCAATCGATGTAAGGGAATCCCTAGGACTTGCATGACCCGATATGGCATGATGCTAAGTGCTGAGCCCAAATCAACTGGTACATGGCTGATCTCGGAAGAACTGATATACCCTGTATAGTACAGAAGTCTATCATACTTGTGTTTAATCTGCATATCTTCTTGAGTGAATGATATGCATGGCATACTTATTACGGCTTGTAGACTTTGTACAAAAGATTGTTCTATGGAAGCTTCTGGAACTAGAATAACTTGAGTGACAAAGATCTTCATATTCATCAAAGCTTCAATTAGAACTTCCCTTGTGGTCTTGGACAGTCGCAGGAGCTCGTATAAGATAATCCTTATAGGGATGTTAGCTAATTGCGCCATGATATTGAATCGGAAGGGAGTGCTTAATCCTCCATTCTCCTGTTGAAGAAGGTTTTGGTCGTAGTGAAGCTCTTTCTATTTCCCTTTATCGGTTGTCTTCCTAGGAGCAGAACCCCCAACTTTCTGGGCTTTTGCTTCTGCTCCTTCATTATCTTGGCTAGAGTTTTTCAAATATATTTTCCCTGATCAGATGCCAGGGTTACCTCCTTGATCTGTTGCAAGGACAACCCTCTCTTCTTTCGAGTCCGTGAGAGGTTTGAGATGGTCATCATCCTCATTTATAAAGGGGGGCTAATCATATTAGATGAATTAGTCTTGCCTTTCTTCTTCTTCGTTGATGCACTTGTCCATTATTAGTCTTCAATTAAGTCAGGATGGACCCCATATGATTTCTCCTTTTAGAGTAGTGAGGGGTACCAAACTTTTATTCTTCTAACCGTGTATGTTAGCATTCTTCATGTGTATTTCTCCCTTAGGGATAGGGATAACACCATCCGCTGCCACTATAGGAGGAAAATCTTCGAACTGGACCGATATCAAACTGGTGGATACGATCTTCTATTCTGGTTTCAGCTTGAGTACATTAGCATCGACTAGGTGTTGAAGAATATCCTTGAAGATATAGCATCTCCTTGTTGGATTTCCTAATATTCTGTGGCACCGATAGTAGTTAGGATCATCTACTTTGCCTGCTTCTTCGGGTTTCTTCACTTCAGGAAGTTTCAGTTTGTTGTTCGTCCAAAGTAGCTGGAATAGGGTGTCCACATGTTCCTCCTTGAAAGAGTACTTCTTGGGCACCCTCTATTGACTTGATATCTTTCTCTACTTTGCAGATGGTGCTTGGGTGCTGGTATCGATGGCTAGAGTCTCCCTTCCCTTAGATCTAGGAGCATTCCTTGGTTGCATTGTGCTTGCGGCTTTGACTTTTTAGCTTCTCCAGCTTTAACTCGAGCAATGATCTCTTTTGCCTTCTCTCCTTGTGAGACCAACTGCTTCCAAGAGCAACATTCTGCTACTCCCATCTGAGCCAGGAGACCCATCTGAGCCAGGAGATGTGTCTACAAGTTGTGCATGCAATTTTCCACCAAAGTAGATTGCGTCATACCTGATGGGCATCGCAGGGCCATACTTCGGAACCTCTCCACAAAATTCTTTATGAATTCTCCCCTCTTCTGCCAGGTGGAGAGAAGGGTCAGGATAGAGACTTCTGAATCTTCTTCAAAGAACTTGGCTAAGAAAGCCTTTCTAGATCTACCCATTTCTAAATAGACCCAGCAGAAAACTTTATGAACTATTCGAAGGCAACCCCCTTGAGGGTGCCGATGAACAAACTTGTCAACATGGCATCGTTTGCTATCATATCTCTAGTCCGTGACTTGAAGTAATAGATGTGTTGGTTTCGACGATCCCGTGCTGTCAAAATCTTGTAGAGTCGGCATTTTGAATTTTGGAGGATAGACAGTTGTGTCACATTCTGCAGGATAAGGCCTCACTACTCTATCATCTTGGAGCTCGGTCCTATTAGCAATTGCGTTGAGACGAGCTTCTAATTCCTCCATTTTGACCGACTGAGGATTGTGCTCATTTTCACCTTCCTTCTCTTCTTCAGATGTGGACTTTATGCTATGAGCTTTGTGGTCTGAATTCTCATTCACCTTATCTTTCCTTTTAACAGTTTCATCTTTTAGGAGGATTTAGCTTTTTGGATCTTTTCTGCGACAAGCTGAGTCATTAGATCTTGTAGTTGATTGAGAGTCTCTTGTTGAGCATGGAGCATGGCATGGTGTTGATCGACTCTCCTTTCAGGTCTTCCCTCCTCATCAAGTCTTCTGAGCTCCCTATCATGTAAACAAGATTCTAATATGTACAAAAGAACTTGAGGACTGAGACTCCGTGATGGCTGAGTGTTCATCATCAGAAGTTGTTCCTCTAGCTAGTCGTTTATAATTAACAGGAGGAATGGCTCCTGCATGTGTCCGAGTCTAAGTGCATCAATATATTCCTTCAAACTCATCACAAATTTCTTTGACGGTCGACGAATGGCTTGGTTTTGAGTCATCAAAGCTACGAGCTAAGGCTTTTCCTCTTCCAATCATGTTGATAGTAACTACAGGATATTTGGTCTCCAAAATCTTCTTCCTATAGTGTCGTCGTTGCTTAGCAGATCGGGCAACATTTGTCAACTGGTCGAATATTAACTACCTTAGTTCATAAGTGCAGCATGGGCATTTTGAGAGGACTGCGAAGATAAGTCGCTCACAATGACATGAATGAGCGGCTTGTTGCATTGGTCTTTTTCTTGAAAGTAACTTCCTTAAGTTAGATACCAAGGAGATTTTCTCATAGAATGTGAGGTTGGAGATGGAACCCCCTGTCCATCAGTGGGCAGCACTGGTTCTTATTTAACATGGATCTTGAAAATACATTGATCTCTTTGAACATGACGGATCATGTCGCGTCCTAAAGAAGGAACACGAGGATCGTGTTCTGTATGATTAATGCTAGACCAAAGTCTGTGTTTTGTTAGTGAAACACAAATTTGGGGGTTACATTTTTGTTGGTTAATGCTATCCTAAGGTTTGCATTTTGGATCTTGAATGCACTCCTGAGAGTTGCGTTCTGGATCTTGAACACACTCTTGAGAGTTATGTTCTATTTTTGAAACACTCCCCTTAGGGCTGGGTTTTGATGTGAAAACGCATCCCTAGGGACTATGTTTGGGTGTTGAAACGCGTCCCGAAGGACTACGTTTTGCTTTTGGAATATGCCCCTAAGGGCTACATTTTAAGTTGATTATGCATGGCTAATACTTAGGCTCATCAACACAGCGCTCAAGTTGAGGCTCAAAAACATGGAGTACGTGTTGATTGAGAGATCGGCTCTCTCGGAGATAGGTTCGTCGTAATGATTTTCTCCTCTGCCGAGCGATATTCTTCTTGGCTTGTTTTAAAGCCTTTGCAGCAAGGTCATTATTTAAGGAGAAAATTGATTTCATTGATGAGTTCATTACAACTTTAAACATTTACAACAAACTCAAAGAAATAGTCTTTTTATAAGACTTTTAACAAAAAATTACAACTTTCTTTTGAACAAATGCAACAGACACTTATCCTCCCCTGCTTACATGAGATCTTGGCCTGTGATGAGGATGTTGATATTCGTAGACTACCATATGATCAGATTGATACAGAGTTTTGTTGATTCACGAAGGAATCAAGAAATCGAAGCAATTATCTCGGTAACAGCGAGATAACAACTCTTCTCGAGATCACCGCAATGAGGCAATCTTAAGGATGGAATCGAAAACCGTAGATCCGACAAAATCTTCTTCTCTATGCTGAAGAACTTAATCCGATCTTCTCCTTCTCTCTTCTAAAATTCATGCTTCTTTAGTCTGTCTTTAATTTAGTAGGGCTTCACCAACGCTCGAGAATTCTAGATCTGTGCAAATAAAGACCATAGGGCTGTATTTATAGGTTTCGAGACCTCCGTTTTTGGATAAAAATAACTAATTCATTCTTATCTTCAGTTATAGCCACTTTATCACACTCTTGGATAACATCGGATCAGCTGGAACAAATCCAGATGGTTAACAATCGAAAAAAAGCTTAAAAAATAGGAATACAAATTTATGGGGTCTAGGACACCAGTGGTGTCTCGGCCACGGCCGAGGCTAAGACACTTGGCCGAGGCTGAGACACCCGG
>NC_033801.1:61490702-61530065 GCF_001876935.1 Asparagus officinalis
TGGCCGAGACATCTCTAGTGTCTTGGCCTCGGCCAAGACACTTGCGGTGTCTTAGCTTTGGCTCTGGGCTTTGTTTCGTGTGTTCCGTCCGTTTTCACCGTATTTTCGTCGTTTGATCTCAGAATCACACGATTCAAAGTGTGTAGGAAAGCTGACGAGGAGATCTACAAGCTCCTATGGTTAAATCACATATGGAGTAGACAGAACACAAGGGGTGCTTCGTCTTTCGTAAGTGATGTGTAGTTCCCGATAAGTTCGTGTTTTCATTATTCTAAAGTTTTGTTGCTTCACACGGTTTGTCAACTCACATCATGTGCTTGTCAACATCAAATAAGATTCTGTGACTCAAATAGTAACATTCATCATCTTCTCTCTATCTTGAGCCGCGTGCTGGAACTTATAGGTAATTTCTAACGCCTACAGATACCCTCTCCAAAGTTTTTCGACCTTGTTTCTTTTATAAAGGAGCCTGAAATACTTTGAATGTGAACGGTCCAACCTTCAGTCAGTGTAAAAGGACCTATAGTCAGCTTTGATCTTTGACTTCTTTGATTTTTAGTCTATTCAATATTTTAATGAATAATTGAAGTTGTTCCGGCATTACGTTTATTGTCTAGCCGTCGTCAAAATCTCGAATCAAAATTGGTGAGTTGGTTTTGGCTCATGTCATTGAGTTGACTTTGAACTGATTATCTTTGTCACAACATGTTGAATGGTGTTGACCTAGGGCTACGTGTTTACCGACATTGACCTTAGGGTTTCGTAACGATCGGCGTCGACTTTTATCGCAACACATTGACTAATGTTGACCTAGGGTTATGTGTTAACCGGCATTTACCTTAGGGTTTAGCTTCAATCAGGGTTGACTTTCATCATAACGCGTTGACCGGCATTGACCTTTGGGTTTCGCATCGATCGGCGTTGACTTTCATCGCAACGTATTGGCTAACGTTGACCTGAGGCTACGCGTTGACCGACGTTGACCTTAGGGTTTAGCTTCAATCAGCGTTGACTTTTATCGCAATGCGTTGACTAACATTGACCTAGGATTACGTGTTAACTGGCATTAACCTTAGGATTTAGCTTCGATCGGTGTTGACTGTTGTTGATTTTCTATCGGAGCAGCTAAAAACGGGCGAAACCAATGCGAAAAACATCATGAAAACATCCGGCGGACTCGGCCCATCTCAGGTAATGGGCCGAGACACACCCCCCTATTTTTTTGTTCTCTTGTTGTACTTCCACTTGCTCCCTCTTGTTCAAAAAATTCAAATTAGAGTCCTTTTCCCCCTAAAACTCCTCGCTCTTATTCCTCTTATCAAAACTCCTCATAACCCATTTTTCCCCTCTTCAAGAGTTCTAAAAAAACTTCAAACTCTTGTTCTTTAAAACCCTAAACCCCTCAACAACAATTTTGGATTTTACTCTCTTCATTGGCCGAAAATTTCATCACTATAAGGCTAGGGTTTGTGGAATCTCCACCATCAACAATTGGCCTTTTGAGTTGGGTAAGATTCTTTTCCATCTCCTCTATGTTATACACTTGATTTTGGTCCAAAAGTTTATGATTTGGATATAAAGATTGTAGCTTTTTTCTCTCATGAAGTGAGTTTTGAACATGGCCGAAATTTGATGGGTTTTAATGCAAATTTAAAAGCCAAAATTTTTGGGGGAATTTTGTGCAAAAGTGGGCCGAAACTTTGAGGGGGTGTTATGCAACAGGACTGAAATTTTGGGGCTTGGATTGTATGCTAATTTGGCCAAAAATCTGTGAGGGGGTGCTTCATGCAAAAAGGCCAAAATTTGTTAGGGGTTTTATGTGCAAAAAGGTCAAAAATTTGTTAAGGGACTTTTTTTGCAAAAATGCCAAAATTTTGGGGCTGAAACTTCATGTGTTTGGTCTACATACCCATGGCCAAATTTTAAATGTGTTCATGGTCAAAGTTGAACCTTGAACGTGAGGCGTATTTTGGGTATTTCATTCCAAAAATTGATAATGATGGCTTTAAATGCAAAATTGAACCCATTGTTTGCATGTATGAAACCCGTAGGTTTAAGTAGACTTCAGCTGTAAAATCTCATTTTATTTGTAGGATTTTGGCTAAAATTCATAATTTCCCTTTTAATTTTGGGTTCTCGAATTCATGATTGTATCTGATTCGTTGATTTTCGTTGCAGGTTAACCATGTCTCCGCGTCGACCACGTTTTCATAGGAGTCATTCTTCTTCTCAGCATAGCGAGAGGGAGACTCCCGTAGCTTCCGCATATGGAGGTGAGCTTTTATGATTTTTGAGGCCTTGGGAGGATTTCTAGTTCGGTTGTACCCTCATTTGGCTCCTTCGCGGGTCATTCAAGAAGAGCTGATGTCCTCCTTCATGGGTATTGACGCTTCGGGATAACTTCAAGTTCTATTGTAGCCTCATTTGGCTCCTTCGCGGGCCATTCGGGAAGAGCTGACATCCTCCTTCATGAGGATCGAAGCTTCAAAAGATGTTTATTGCTTGGCCAATTCACGTCTCTAGGCATATTGGACGATTTTACATTGTATTACATAGCGTGTGTTGGGGTTATATCATCATGTTTTTTACGTGATGGTGTATACCTCCCTTCTCGTGTAAGTCAATCGAAATCGTCTCGCCAATCACCCAAAGAGTGACTCTATCTTGCTGGCTTGTAAGATGAATTCAATTCTTGTATAGTTTAGAAGTAATTTTCTAATTTTGTGTTGTTTTGTTGTAGTTGAGTTCCCTACAAAAGGCTTTCCACCTTATGCTATGAGCGGTTACAACAATGAGACTTTCACTGCTAGTGTTGACAGGCAGGCTATTGGTCCGACCACTTAGTTTAACGAGAGTCGTCTCGAGGAGGTGCATCGATTGATACGAGACGGGGGCCGCCGTTCATTACGCCAGCTGATTACCAATGCTGTCATTACTGAAGACTCCATTTCTACCCAGGCTTTAGAGAAGCATGATTATTTATTCGGTGACCATGCTGAGGATCTGGCTAAATTAACTCTTGATGATGAGTATTGGTTAGATGATGATGGTGGGAGCCTTTTATACATCCCATCTTTTCCCCGTCAGCATTCTCTCGCTCATTTGGAGACGCAGGCTGTGCGGCGGCAGCTGTCTTGGAATCTTATAGATGACCATGACCGAGTTCACTGTGGTTTTATTTTCCACTATAAGACCCTAGGTTGTGATGGATATAATTATATTTGTAGGCTTCGACTGGGTATTCTTGGACTTGATACAGCACCACCGGATGAGGTGTCAGCAGCTGCCCCTACTGTGAGGAATCGTCTGGTTAGGCTTGGGAGGAAGTTACCCTGGAAGGAATTCATATTCTTCGGTTTGTCATATTCACCACCTAAAAAATGGTGGACTCGTATGACTAGTTACGTTTTGGGTTATTAGGAGAGTGAGTTAAAACGCAGCGGATTGTATGCACTTATACGAGCTACTATGTATGGATTCCCGATCAGCAGTTGTTATTTATTGACATTGCTAGAGTCTTATAACCCTAATAGTAACACTTTTTTGACTTGCAGTGGAGAGTTTAGGTTAGCTCTCCATGAGATACACAAGGTTTCTGGTCTTCCAATGGGAGATTACCCATATCAGGAGTACTTTCCCTCCAATCTACAGCTGGGACAGCTGAAGGGAGAATCCTCCGACATGTATGACACGCTCTAGGACCTTACGTGTCATTATCATACATCCTTGGTCAGGGTGAGTCTTCTGGCGAAGAGTAAGAAGCAAGCTAGCTTAAAGCAGTTTGCTAATTATTTATTTTAGCATTTGGAGAGCAGTTCGGGTGAGACCATTTGTGTGTTGGCCCCTTTGACACCTTCTGCCATTAATGACTTAATTGAGAGGGCCGACACTTGTTCATTTACTACCGTTAATGTTGAGGGTTCTTTTCCAGCGAGGACTAAGTTTCGGACGTTCCTTTGTCATGCACGGAAGCCTATTCGGCCTAAGACCCTTCTAGCAGGGTATCTCACCCTTTGGTTGAAGAAATACATCATCCCATATCAGTTTTTGATGCTTTGCCTATTAAGGTCCTCTTCCCTGCTGTCCAACTGGATTACGAGAAGGATCTCTCTCTTGCCATTAATGACTTAATTGAGAGGGCCGATGCTTGTTCATTTACTATCACTAGTGTTGAGGGTTCTTTTCCAGCGGGGACTAAGTTTCGGACGTTCCTTTGTCATGCACGGAAGCCTATTCGGCCTAAGACCCTTTTAGAGGGGTATTTCGCCCTTTGGTTGAAGAAATACATCATCCCATATCAGTTTTTCGATGCTTTGCCTATTGAGGTCCTCTTCCCTGCCATCCAGCTGGCTTACAGGAAGGATCTCTCTCTACTTCTGGCGATGGTCGCCGACTTTCATTGTGGGCTTAGATATTTAGTCGATGTTTTTACACATGTGGGTTTTCAACCTTCGACAATGATTCTCTCCATAAAGGTCGAGCTTCCGTATACGTACTTGATGGCGTGGTCCTTCACCATCCTAATTTGATGTCAACACCTAGTACTACTGATGCCTCTATTCCTTTTCTATAGTTGTTAGAAGGGAGCAAATGATTTATGATGAATTTCACTGAGGCACAACGAGAGCTTCAAGTTTGTAAGTGCTAGGAATTCTTCAAATGTTTTCCTCATTTCTCGGATCATTATGATAACATTTTATATGATGAGGAGAAACCAGGGACTGGTAGGACTTCCCTTGATATTGGTTACTTCCGTTGGTTGGTGAACATCCGCGTCGGCTACCTCATCCTTCGGGTGAAAGGTCGTGGCAACATAGAGCCCTATCTTCCTTGTCATTTCACTCGTCAGTTCGGTTATGACCAACTATATGTTGGGAATCCAAACCGAGGCTTGAGGACTGAAGGAGGCCTTATCGACGACACCCGAGCACGGCTCTAGACTATGATGGGTTGCACCGACACCTATTTCACCCTTCCTTCATCCAATGCAAACCATTGCTTACTTTTCTCAGTTGCAAATGGATCATTTCTGCCAACAAGCTTCTAGATGTGAAGGGCCTCTCGGAGTTGGAGGCTGAGCACTTAGTTCAGACTACTATCAAAACTGCTCGTAAGGCCGAGCTTTCGAAGAAGTTGGGGAAGAAACCTAATAAACCCACCCGTTCGAGCAAAGATAGGATGGAGGATGATGAGGATCTCCTTCCTATTGATAATGAGGATGAGACTTCTAAAGAAGAAATGAGGGACATGGACACCGACTTTAGAGTTGGTGAGGAAGAATCTGAGACAGGTCTGTCAGACTCTTTCTTTTTAGAATTAATGGATCTGGCGTTTTCTCGTTGGTCTCAAAACTTTACCTTTTCTAGATCTCAACCGGCTTCTCAGAAACCGGAACGAAAGGTTTTATTTACTTATCCTAACAAGATGGCTCTTGTCACTCCAAGTAGGATGGTTGATGAGCATGAGCCCCTTATTTTTGTTATGCGAGATCATGATCCAGCGCCGAGGCTTTCGCACAAGTCAAGATTGTTAGACCCTAGAGGGGGGGTGATTAGGGTCTTGTGCTAATCTAATCTGATTTTATGCTAATTAAAACTAATTCAAATAATATTCTTGCATAGTAGATATACAATATGTTATAAGCAAGAATATGCAATATGAACAAAAGGATATATCATAGCAAAGAGATATATGGTGAAATATATGTAAGGATATATAAACTAACACAAGGATAAAATAAACAAACTACAAATGTGATAGGGCAATATGAAGAGCAATACACAAAGGCGATATAGGATATGAATACAAGAATAAGTACATCAATGAAATCACAAACACACAAAGATGATCACGGAGTTCAGATCTTCCGTCCTACGTCTCCGTTCCCTACTTCCGGGGAGAAATCCACTATCACACCCGGTTTTCTACGCTTACCCGAAAAATATTTACACCTCACAATACGGTTTTCTAGCTAACCAAAATCTCTACAATCTCACACTCTTATAATCACACTTTACACCCTCTAAGTGTTAACCTCTAGCATGTGTCTCCCTCAAGTGTTAGGAATTATAATCTCTCTCTAGGCATTACCACCTACTGAACTCCTCTTGGGACAACACAGTCTCTCACCACACACTCCTCTCAATGTACAAGTGTATTACAAAGTTATCTACATAATTAGGTATGAATACAACAATGGTTGTTTTCTACAATGGATGAGAACTCAATTAAGCTCACTCTAAATTGTTATAACTCCCCACAAGCCAATTATACAATGCATGCAAATACAATAAGCTCAATGGTTGTGTGTGTAAGCAATGAGAAAATTAATCATAAACTCAATATAAACCCTAGCTTGATGAAAATGATAAACAAAAAATAATTAAAACAAAGCTAGTATTGAGTTTAGAAGTTCTTCTCTGAAAAACAAGATGGAGAGATGGATTAAAATGAAGCTTCAAATAATATAGATGATCTCTCCCACTTGTAAGAAACTTCTTCACAAACAAACTCTTTTAAAACACACTAAACAAACTTTAAAACCCTTGTTTTGTAAGAAACTTCTTCACAAACAAACTCTTTTAAAACACACTAAACAAACTTTAAAACCCTTGTTAAATTTGTTTAAAACATTTCTTGGATTTAACTCTTTTAAAACACACTAAACAAACTTTAAAACCCTTGTTAAATTTGTTTAAAACATTTCTTGGATTTTCTTAAGTATGTAGAACTAAGGATATATAGGGGTATTTATAGGAACCCCAAAGCCAAGAGAAAACAAGGTAAAAAGACTAAAACCCAAAGACAGTACAGTATGGAAATATAGTCGTTACAATGTTATGAGTCGACTCAGTACTGTTCATGAGTCGACTCATAAGTAACCATTATAGGCTAAAAACCAACTTATTGGTTGACTCATAAAAATCATGAGTCGACTCTGTTCGATCCTAGAGGGGGGTGATTAGGATCTTATGCTAATCTAATCCGATTTTATGCCAATTAAAATTAATTAACAAGTTATCCTAGTAAGTATGAAATACAACAAAAATATAAGCTAGGATAAGCAATATGAGCAATGAGATATATCCTATATGATGAAATACATATGCAAGGATATATAAACTAACACAAGATGATATATCCTACTAAAGAGATATACAATATGATATATGCAAGGATATGAAAACTAACACAATGGGGGGGGGTAAACAATATGAACAGATAGTGAATCATATAAATAATGAGACAAAGGCGAAATGAACAATGAGCACAAATAAGAATAAATACCAAAGCACATTCAAACACACAATATGATCACGGAGTTCGGACCTTCCGTCCTACGTCTCCGCTCCCCACTCCCGGGGAGAAATCCACTATCACAACCGGGTTTTCTATGTTCACCCGAATAACGTTTATATCTCACACTCGGTTTTCTAGCTAACCGAAAACTTTACAACAACACACTATTGTAATCCCACTCTACACCCACTAAGTGTTGAACTAGACGTGTCTCCCTCAAGTGCTCGGTTACAACCTCTCCCTAGGTTCGTCAACCGACGCCACTCCTTTTGGGACGATCCCCGACTCTCGCTACACACTTCTCTCGGTGTACAAGTGTATTACAAAGTGATCTCACAATAAGCACAATATAAATCAAATGATTGTTCTCTAAACAAGGTGAGAACTCAATTAAGCACAACTCTTAGTCGCAAACCAACAACCCCAAATTATACTATGAATGTAAATACAATAAGCTCAAGTGGGTGGGTGTAACAATGAGATAAAATCAAATCTAACTCAAATAGCAAACTAGCAATAATAAGAATATGAAAATCAATAATAAAATTGCTAGAGAAAAGAGTTAGAAAACTTCTCAATAGATCAAGAGGTAGAAGGAGAATAGTTGGATGCCCAAACACCAATAGATGATCTCCTCAAGCTCTTGTGAAAATGATTTCTCAAACTCAAACTTCCAAATGCTTAAAAGCTTCTTAAACATACTTAAACCGAACTAAAACCATTGTTAAAACTCTTTTAAACTTGGTTAAAAACTCTCTTAGATGATAGAAAATAGTTATGGCAAAGGGGTATATATAGGCTTGAAGAAACCAACCCCAAAAACCCCAAAAAACNTATGAAATTTTGTAGGAAGGTTCTAGACATGTAGAATGACATGTTAGAAAATAATTTCTGAAAAATCATTTCCCAGTTGAGAGATATAATTGTTTGAACACAGATTTACAGTTTCTGAAAAACTGCTGACATACACGATTTTGTAAAATCAATTGGGCACAGTAAATCAACTCCAAAAATAGTAAATTTTTGAGGAAAGTTTCTAAACATGTAGATAAATATGTAAAAGAAAGAATTTATTGAATATCACTTCCCATTTATGAAAACTCATCTGTTGTGTAAAACATGCACGAACATGTGCACGAACAAAAACATGATTTTGTAAATTCCATTAAACATAACAAATCAATTCCAAACTTGATGAAACTTTGCGAAATGTTTGTAAACATAAAAACAAACATGTTAGAAAAAGAATTTCTCAAATTGAATTTCTATTTGTGAAAACTCATGTATTTTGCAAGTGTTTCCAAAGCATGAAAACTCAAAACCATGCATGTATATATATAACTATATATATACATAGAAACCAAATACGTGTGTGTATATGATATTGAGCTTAAGGTACTTAACACACATAATATAAAATCTAAACTAGATATACCCAAGCTTGATGAAGGTCTTCAATGAGCATGACTTGATAAACTTTGCGGAGAAGCTTGTAATTGGATCTTTAACTTGAATTGACGTTGCTTCACTCCACAATTCCACCAACCTCCATTTGATATGATCGTTAAGGCTCGATTCCATCCATCCTCCAACTACGTTGTTTGTCTATAATAAATAAGAAAATATAAATACTAGACAAACAATATTAGTGGTAAATTGTTTGTTAAACATCATCAAAACAAGAAGGCCAACAGACTCATCATGCATGGGTTGACTCATGAAGTCATGGGTCGACTCAGGAGAAAAAAACACACTTTCCAGCATAGTTTGTGAGTCGACTTATGACAGACATAAGTCGACTCAACCTGTCTGGGTCGACTCATGATGTTATGAGTCTACTCGCCAGAAACAAAATGTAAAGTACATAATAGTTTATGAGTCGACTCAATACTGTTCATGATAAAACATGCACATAGCCTGTTTTAAACAGAAATTTGATTTTCAAACCTCTTTTAAAAATAGCAAATAAAATTAGAAAAATATAAAACTTTGGGAAATGATTGTAAATAAGATAGTATACATGTTAGCTTAAAATTGATATTTTAGCTTAACCATGAGTTTTGACATTTTAGCTTAACCATGTTTTGAAACATTACAAAATGATTTTGTAGACTTAATAAAAGATGTATATGATTATTGTTAAGTCCAAAAACTAAGGATAAAATATTTTCACAAAATTGCATATTTTGCAAACTTTTCAAAAACAATAAATATGATTTCATTGAACTAAATAAAATTGATATTGATAAAATCATATATATGTATATAAGTATGAAACAAGAAATGTATTTTCAATTGTATTCAATTGTTGCATATTAAAACTTAAAAACTATCAAACCAAAACATATATCTATATATATAACTATATATATTTAAACCAATAAAATGTGTGTGTATGTAATTGAGCTTAAAGCACTTAACACACATAATGTAAACTCCTAAACTAGATTACCCAAGCTTGTGATCTTCAACTAAGCTTCATCTTGGTACACTTGCGGATGAAGCTTGAACTTGGATCTTCAACTTGAAATACAAGGCTTCAACCACTATTTTCGCCAACCTGCATTTGATATGATCATTATGACGCAATTCCAGCCAACCTCTAACATGTTGTTTGTCTACAATAAATAGAAAACTGCTGGTGGGGAAACATCATCAAAACAATAAGGTCAACAAAGATGCGTACAGAATCTGCACACGAGCGTCCTGTTGATCCTGTGGGGATTTGTCCTCTAAAGCGGAAGAAGACCGCTCATAAGTCGCATATTGGTCAGCTTTCCCGCGAAGCAGAGTTACGTGGTAACATAACTGCTGGTGGGGAAAAAGGTAATGCTCCAATATTTACATAACTTTTAAAATAGTGCTCTTCTGGATTCCTTGAACCTAGTCATGTTTTGTATTTTTGGAAGTCATGGAGGAGGCGAATTTCCATATGACCCCGTGTTCTCCGATCCTAGCCATTTGGACAGCTCGAGCTTTATGCAGAAAATGAATGATGCTATCAGTGATGAGCCTACGTATGTTGGGGCAAACAGAGATGCTGGCCAGGATAACAACGTTGAGCCGAGGATTCTACAGCCAGGTATATCTAACATCGGTAATACACCATTCGAATGGTAGTTAAAGGAGTTAGGTAATTCAGAATTCGTTCCCCCTTTAATCACTTCCGTGCTTCATTCTCTTTTAGACAAATTGAAGAACATGGGCACGAATATCGGGGTAGAAGAACCTCCTGCCACTACCACAGGTGAGTCTGAACTTCTCCATTATAAACTTTACCCCTTTTTTTCTTTTTTTATATCTAACACTTCAACTTTCATATAGATACCGCGCTGGAGAGACCGATTGCGGATGGGACTTTTCATGGTATGGATTTTGGGGGATTTAGTGAGCACATGTACGTCTCAGCACCGAGTTTCTCGGGATCCGACACTAGGTTGTTCGTTGAGATGTTGGCAGAGCAGGCCACTAGAGAGGTTGTAGGACCATCCGTTTAGAGTGGTTCATCTACAGGTATGCATCTAATCTCTGATTTTGTCATTCTCTTCATTTTTCAACATCTCTATTTGACTAATAAGGAATTCTAATCATAGGACCAGCCACTAGGACTAATACGGCTATAATTGCTAGCATCCCTAGTTTACCTGAGGGTGGTTTATCTACAGGTACGCATGTAATCCCTTACACCATCATTCTCTTCATTTATCGAAATATCTATTTGATTGATAAGGAATTCTAATCATAGGACCAGCCACTGGAACTGATACTGCTATGGTTTCTAGTACCCCCAGTTTACCTGAGGGTTCTGTCTCTTCTCTATTGGAGGGAAGCATGGTTATGGGTCAGCCGTTCAATTCTCATCTTTAGGCTACTGTTCCCCCAAACCCAACGGGCATTGCAAACTCACCTAGCGGAGACGATATACTATCGACAGTTGTGGCCACTACTATTCTCGAGCCTGCTGAGATTAGGCGGAGACGATATACTATCGACAGTTGTGGCCACTACTATTCTCGAGCCTGCTGAGATTAGATTAGTGGAGCCTAGTACAAGACTTCAAACTGAAGAGACCTCTGTTGGCGCTGGTAAGCTTATAATTCACTTTGAATTTCTCACCATATTGTAAAGTCTCTTATCCCTCTCCACAATTACTTGTAGGATTTCCATTTCTCCATACAAGCATGTCATGGCCCTGTTATCCGACACCGACCCGAGCAAAGACATATTCCGTGGGGATCTTGGTTATTTTGTTACCTTCTTTGACGGAATGATCAAGAAGATCCTTCATCAGGGATACTATTTTGATCAGTTCAAGCGTTCTCTTACCCAAAACATAATGATGATTAGGGAGGAGGGATATCCTAAGCTAGTTGATTCTCTCACTACCTACTTTATCATTTTAGAGATAGAATTCTAGGAGCTAGAGGATTTGAAGGCCAGAGGTGCTTCTTCTTTCGTATCTTCTCAATTGGAGTATAGGCTGAGGTAATGGTATAACATCAGAGCATCCAGTGGGAGTGAGCTTCAGTCTCAAGAGGGTTCCATTATGCAGATGATGGCCAATCTCATGAGAAAGGTCAAAGAGAGGGCTGAGTTACTTAGTTCATTAAATTCCAACCGTGAGGAGATAGGCAAACTCAAGAAAGCCTTGAGGTACGCCGAGGAGTTTGGTGTCATCATCACAGGTCAGCTAGCAGACATAGAGAATTCCCGTAGGCAGACGCTTGAGAAGTTAGGGCCTGCACAGGAGAGACTGGTCAGGTTAAAAGGTATTGCTACAAAGATAATGAACACTTCTGAAGATTCCGTCCGAGCTAATCTGCAGGCTGAGCTTGAGCAGGGCTATGCAGGTGAACTTTCCAAATTGGAACTTTATATTCTCAGTCTCTGATTGCATTTAGACTAATAAACTCCACTATTAAATATTTTGACTTGATTGATTAACGAAAGCCAAGTATTTTATTTAGCACATTTCTTCCTTTGTCATGATATTATTTTCTTTTTATCCGAATTTGGGACAAAAAGAACACAATACTTATAGGATTTTTGGCAAACCCTCAGCCGTTAACAGATTTGGCTTGCCTTTACCAATTATCATTTGAATCGGGCTAGCAAGTGAATTATTAAAACCCGTTTCACATGTGATGTTGTGCTAAGAGAATTAATTCACTTAGACTTGGTGCTATGATTTTGAATACATAGACTTTGTCTTTGTTACATGAATAGATTACCTGGCAACACGTGTTAGGCGCTGACTCATCCTTACTTAGGATTCCAGATGAAAGTCCTCAGATTTGTATTCTTGTGTCTTTTACACTCGGTGAAAGACTAAACCGGCATCGCGTGTTAGGCGTCGACTTAGAATTTTTGTTAAATCCACAGCCATCAATGGATTTGACGTGCCTTTACCAGTTACCGTTTGAACTGGGCTAGCATGTGAATTATTAAAACCCGTTTTACATGTGACGTTGTGTTAAGAGAATTAATTCACTTAGACTTGGTGCTATGATTTTGAATATATAGACTTTGCCTTTGTCATGGGAATAGACTACCTGGCAACGCGTGTTAGGCGTTAACTTATCCTTACTTAGGCTTCCGGATAAAATTCCCTAAACTTGGACTCTGGTGTCTTTTTCAATCGGTGAAAGACTAAACCAATGACGCATGTTAGATGTAGACATATCTGTAATTAGGGATCAAGATAAAATCCCCCGTGTATGATGTGCATGGATTTGAAGTCAGAAATTGTGTCTTTTCTTAGGGTAAAGACAAACCCGATGCTGGGGACAAAGAACTTTATATTCTATCCCCAGATCTTGCTTAGGGTGAAGACAAACCAAAAATTAGAGAGGAAGAATTTTATATTCTATCTCTCCAAACTGAAGAGGAAGAATTTTATATTCTATCTCCATTTGCAAAGGAGACTCGAGGTGGGATCTCCACCCCTAGAATCCGGAAAGGTGATAATAGGAGTGGGATCTCCACTCCAGGAATCAAAAAGATTTAAGTAACCCTAAATTTTATAGGATTGGTTGCTTAATCTAAGAAAACAATTCCTCATTTATTGAGATAAAATTCTGATTTTAGGCCTAACATTAATAGGTTTGGCTAAAACGGAAAAGGTGGGCCTTTCGTTTATCAAAAGAAGTAAACTGATCTTGGTCCTAACTATCTACAGATTTGACCAAGTGGGGTTGGAGGTAATCCTAACTTTTATAGGTTTGATTACTCAAATTAAAAGTGGACCGCTCGTTCATGGAAGGAATCGAGAGGGGATTCTGGCTTTGGCCCTAACTTTTATAGGTTTGACCAAGAAAGTAGTGAGAGTAGAATACAGATAGCAGTGAAAGTGTCGACTTGTACTAGCCACTCGATGGAGGATTTTGATGTTAAGTGATCAGGACTTAATGTGTTGAGTTTGAAAATTGCCAAAGATTAGCGTATAGAATCTTTGAGTGTCGCGTTAGTACTTTAACATCGTGAGTGTTAAGTGTACAAATGTAGTGAGAATTTGAACAAATTTAACTAATAGAAATTGATCTATCAGTGGGGGATTTTATGAGGAAAGATTGATCTATCAAAATGGTTAAATCTCATCTCAGCAAAAGTATTCATGAGAGTTGGTGAATTCAATCTCGGTCACGAGATACATTTCATCATTGAGGACATCCTGGGCCCAAATGGAGATTTTTTACTTATCCCTTTTTATAATAACCGGGTTATCCCTAAGAATACCACATGTAGTATTCTTTCAGGAACTTCGCGTTACATGGATTATCCTGAACGTGCTAAGGGTAGTATTTTTTTAGGAACTTTCCGTTTATTGGCATCATGAGTCGGGCGTCTTCCTTAGTAATAAGGCGATATGCGCCATTTGAATAGACTATCTCTACCATAAATGGTCCTTCTCATTTGGGTTCGAACTTACCTTTCTTCTTGGAATTAAGGATCATTGGCTGTCAGACGGCTAAGACCCAGTCCCCCTCCTTAAAACTCCATTGTTAAACTTTTTTATCGAAAGCTTAGGAAATTCTGGCTTGGTAAAACTCGATGTGCTATTGAGCCTCCAAACGCTTTTCGTTGAGCAACTCTAGTTCTTCGAGATATTTTTGATGTTGTTCTTTGGTCGTCATTTCCATAGCAAGAGCGATCCGAAGAGATGGAATTTGAATTTCCAATAGAAGAACGGCTTCGCATCCGTATACCAGAGAATACGGGATTGCTCCAGTAGGCGTGTGAACTGTGGTGCGATAGGCCCATAGAGATTTGCCAAGCTTATCATCCTAATCTCATTTATTAGTTTTCACTAGTTTTGATAATAGTTTTATGATAGAATTGTTAAAGGCTTCAGCTAATCCGTTTGCTGTAGGATTGTAATCTGTCAACGAGACGTCTTGAATTTTAAACTTCTCGCAAAATTTGATAAAGGCATTACTGACAAACTGAGGACCATTGTCATATATGATTCTCCTTGGGACACCATATCGATAGATAATACGGTGCTTAATGAATGCAATGACGCTGTTCATCTTTACTTCTTTGAACAGAATTGCTTCAGCCCACTTGGAGAAGTAATCAGTAATCGCTAGGATGAACCAGTCGCCTTTGGTCGACGGGGAAAAATGGGACCCACAACATTCATTCCCTAAGTCTCAAAAGGCCATGATGTAGCCGAAGGGTGTAGATACCTCGGGGATTGGTGCATATAATTTGTGTGTACTTGACACGCATGATACTTTTAGGCATACGCGACTGTGACTTTGATCATGGTGGGCCAGAAGTATCCCATCCTTCTAATGCGGTCATAAAGTTTAGGGCTAGGTTGGTTTGCACCACAAACTCCTTCATGCATCTCCCTAATGACCTCTTCCGCTTCTTTAGTCAATAAGCAGTGTAGTAGCAAACCGTCATACCCCCGACGATATAGCGTTCGACTCTCTATGTTATAGTAGAACCTCGGTACTCTCAGTCGGATTGAGTCGCTTTCCTTCACGTCTTCCGATAAATTTCCATGTAGGACATAGTCTATGATGGGAAAATGCTAGTCTTAGGGTTCAAACTCAATTTGGGTTGAATGTACTTCTTTAGGATCCCTTCTCCGTCATCTACATCATAGAATTTTATGAAGATCTAGTGAGTTCTTACCGTAACGAACTATTCCATTTCGGGAGGCTGTGCTAGAGATACTGCTAACGCTGCTAGTGCATTTGTGTAAGTGTTCTGAAGACGTAGAATGTACTCAATGAAGAATCCTTCGAACGATTCTGCCATCTCAATGGCCACTTTAAGGTATGATATCAAATCCTAATTTCTGACCTCATACTCTCCTTGAATTTGTTTCACTACCAGTTGAGAATCACTAAAAACTTTGAGATACTCGATCCCTAACTCTTTAGCAAAGCTGAGTCTAATAAGCAATGAGCTGTACTCGGCTATATTATTTGAACACGGCTCGGTTAGTGAGTAGGCCCAAGGCATCACATGTTTTCCCGGGGAGATTAAAACAACTCCAACTCCGGAGGAGATCTTAGAACATCCGAGAGTACTTGCTACATTAGTTGCTCGAGAAGCACCGTCAAAGTACAAACACCACACCTGTTGGTGGAAAGTTACATTAACTTCATGGGTTTCATCTGGTAAATCATCATATACCTCGACGATATATGTAGTTGGGTTAGCTGCCAGAAGATTACAAATAGCCTGTCCTTTGACTGACTTCTATTGTTTAAAGTGCAGATCATATTGGGAAAGAAGCAGGACCTATTTTGCTAAACACCAGTTCATGAAGGCCGGCTGCGTCATGAATACCCAGACTGGGTTAACACTAGAGATAAAGTAAATAGTCTGTTCGACCAAGTAGTGCCGCATCTTTTGAATAGCGAACACCAAGGTGAGACACTCTCTTTCAATCATTGGATACTAAGATTCGGCACCTACAAGGGTCCGGCTCAAGTAATATATAGCCTGTTCGTGACTGTTATCGTCGTATTATACAAGCAATGCACTTAACGAGTGTCTTATCGCCTTGACATAAATCAAGAACGGTTTGCCTGATTTTAGTACAACGAGTACATGGGGTTTCAAGAGATATTCCTTAATATTCTCGAACACTTTTTGACAAGCGTCATCCCATATGAATGATACACCCTTCTTTGTGAGTCTGAAGAATGGTTAACACTTTCCTGAAAGGTTCGAAATGAACTGATAGATATATGCCAACAGCCCTTATAACCCTCTAAGTTCTTTAAGGTTTCTCAGTGGTTGCAGTTCATTAATTGCCTTCACTTTATCAGGGTCAATGTGAATACCCTTGGTGGTGATGACAAATCTAAGGAATTTGTCGCTGGACATTCCAAGGAAAGATTTGGTAGGATTCATCCTTAATAGATGAGTCCACATTAGGTCAAACATCATTTTCAAGTCTTTGATATGATCATTCTTATCACGGCTTTTTACGACTAAACCATCCATGTAACATTCAGCAGTCTTCCAGAGATGCTCCTAGAAAATCTTTGACATAGCTCTCTAGTATGTGGCACTTATGTTCTTTAAGCCGAAGGGCATAACTATGTAACAGAAAACACTGAGGGGTGTTTTGAATACAGTATGCTTTTCGTCATCTGGATGCATCTTTTTTTATTATAACCACAAAATCCATCCATGAAGGATATTCTCTCGAACCCACATATATTATCGATGATGACATACGTGATAAGAAGAGAGAAATCATCCTTCGGGTAGGCGGTGTCTCTAAAGTCGATACAAATTCTGATCTTCCCATTCTTCTTTAGGACTGGGACAATGTTGGCAAGCCACTTAGGGTTTTGCTCCTCTTTGATAAAACCCGAATCAATAAGCTTTTTAACTTCAGACTCAATTGCTTTCATGATTTACGGACGAAATCATCTTTGCTGTTATTTGAAAGGATTGACATCCGGTTTGATGTTGAGATGGTACATTGCCACATTTGGATCAAGTCCAGACATATCCTCGTAGTTCCAGGCGAAGACATCAATGTACTCCCTAATGAGGGCAATTAACTCTTCTTTCTCATTTGGCGGGAGGCTGTCACTAATGAATATCGGGTTTGGATTATCCTCATCATCCATATTCACCTGGATTACTTGGTCATCATTGTGGGGTTCCCATTGTTCAAACCTATCACCATACTACATATTCAGGTGATGAACCTAAGGGTCTTCCCAAGTTAGCATTTGATTGTCTTCCTTAATTATGACGTGGTCGATCGTAGTCATGTTTGACATTAGTCTTTTGAATATTTCTCCAAGACTAGCGTCAGAATCACAGGCTAATGAATCAAAAGAATAGCTATCTTTACCCTTATTAGCTATATGATCTATGACTTGCTAGCAACACTTGTCATCGGACGAGCAGACATAACCTAAACCTCTTCTGTAGCTATAATAGTTATCGAGTTTTCCTTTTGGTATATAGGCCATACGAGGTGGAACTCACGGACCTCGACCAAAACAGAGACCTTCCCCGAGTGTAAGGTCATATCCGTATTTTTCCATGAGATTACGTGCTTTTGACCTATATTTGAATAAATGAGGAGCAGGTTTATCATCATCGTCATCTTCTCTCAAGAAGTGGTCTAGTACTGGAAACTCCTTCCTTTTACCATAGACAACTTCCTTTTCACCCCTTCTCTTTGCGGAGATGATAAGTGTTGTTCCGAATGAATCTTGAACATGCTTCTTTGTCATACAAAATGATTGAAGTGGCATATATAATTCAGGATCATTACACAACCCCTTCATGATGTTATCAAGACACAAGAGTACTCTAAATCATTATTTATTGCTACTTCTTTGGCAAGTTACCAATTACAACTACTGTCCGATGACTCTCCATCGTCATGATCGATTACAATGGGTACAATGTTATAAAGTACAAAAGCACTATCGTAATCACACCCAGCTTCGGTATCAGCTTCTTCTCTATTGTCCATACCTTGGACCAATGGTTTAGTATCAGATTCAGCATCGTAGAGAAGGAAGTAAGTAAAATAATTTTCTAACCCCTTAAACAGTTGCTTATCTACGACCATTGTCTTGACGTCATTATTAGTGTCTACATATTTAAGATACTGATAGAGGGTGGAAGGGACTATAACATTACCATGGATCCATGATCGACCTAACAGTAAGTTATAGGAAGTCTCTGCGTCGATCACATAACATGTGACTTCCTACTTCAAGTCTCCAATCTGGCATTTCACTTGGATTTCACCTAGTGGTCTAGACCTACTGGTATTGAATCTGTAGATCGTAGTTCCCATGGAGGCCAGCTTACTAGCTAATATTCTGAGATTATACATTAATCAGAGTGGCATGATGCTAATAGCGGAACCCGGATCGACTTGGATCCGGTTGACAATGCTTGAGCCAATGTGCCCAATGAAATACAGGCACCGGTTATGTTTTAAATTCTTCGTCTGCATGTCCTTTTTGGTGAAATGTAATGTTGGACTAATGGCTCTGGTTCTTCAAGGGAAGGCTTGATCTGAGTCAGGAAAACGTCAGAATTTGCCAAGGCTTCTTGCAATGCCTCCCTCGTGTCTTTCGAAAGACGTAGTAGCTCACATAGAGTTATTCTAGCCGGTACATTAGCTAACTGCATCATAATGTCAAAGCGGTGTGGAGTGCTAGAGCTTCCTGGTTTGTCTCTCCCAATTGGTTGATTGAATCGAGACTGCTTCGGGTTCTGGCCCTCCTAGTATAAAGGCTCTTTCTCCTTTAGCTTTTGCTGATTCTTTTCAACAGGTGCCGGGTAGTTGTGACCACTCTTATTTCTTCTAATGTCTTGGAGGGAATGGTTTTGTTTACCCCCTACTTAGCTAACTGCTTGGAGGCGGTCGGATACTTGAAATGGTACTCGTTTCCACTCCTAGTAGCAAAGACAATTTTTTCGTTGGTTGCATGCATTTCATGTTAATCTTCTGAGAGTGGGAAAGCCAGGATTCCCTCGTCCTCTTTTTCTGGGATAGCTAAGGCTCCACAACAAGACTTTCTTTTCCCTTTTGATTTCTTTTTGGATGACAATCTGACCTATTGTTCATCTTCAATCAGATCGGGATGGACCCAGAGAATCTCACCATTTGGGACTGTGTGTGGCACAAGTCCTTTCTGGTGTTGTTTGTGAGGATTGTCGTTGACGGTCTTTACTGCTACGTTCATTATAGGTACGGGCTGAAACTAATTCAAGGGGACAGATCCAAAGCTGATTGACACCGTGTTTACACCTACATTCTTCTCCTTGGATGATTTCACCGTAAGGATTCTAACATCGATCGGGAATGCATGGTATTTCTGGTCATTAACCTTTTTGGCATCTTTCTGATCTTGGATCAGAGGTAATTTGATCTTTTTATTCTCCACGAGGTGTTTGAAGAGACCAATAACTTCTTCCTCCCTAAAAGAATAAACTTTTGGGATTTTTGGTTTGGAAGTCTTTTGCTTTTGTCGTCTTTGTTGCCATTGCGATTGTTAAGGCGCCTTTTGCAGTTAGTGTTGCTATTGTGGTTGCAATTCAAACGTTTGGTTTGCATCCACCGTATTTGCTTGTGCTTTCCCTTTACCTCGAGGAACAAAATTCTGCTTCGGAGCACTAATCGCCACTTAACCTCTTTCGACCTTCTTCCTTTTGAGGAAATGGTCGGCTCGTTCTCCTCATACTTTAAGGTCCTTCCAAGTCTTGGACGGTGCCATTCCCATGGCTTCAAGGATATCTAACGAAAGGTTGTTGTGACATGTCCTGAGGATAAAATCTTCGCTGACCAGATCTCGACAATTTATCACTTTATTCTGAAATCGTTTAACAAAATTCTCAACCGACTCTCCTTCCTTCTGTTTCTCATCGAATAATGTTTTGATTGAAACCTTAGTGTTGTCATCAAAGAAATTTGTAAGGAACATGTCTTCCATGTCGTCCCAACTATTGATACTCCCCAGCTTAAGGCGGCGATATCAATCGAAGGCTGCTCCACGAAGAGTGCCAATGAATGATTGTACCATCAGAGATTCATTACCGGAGATTATTCCCAAATTGGATTTGAAATATATTAAATGTTGGGTGGGGGAGCCCTTTCCATCAAACGGCATGAAGTTAATCAAATTAAACTTCGTCGGATATGGGATTGACTCTCATTCCCTCGGGTATGTACATATTATTCTGGACTTCTTTACTTCTTGAGCATTCATCAACACATTGATTTTGCTCTCCAAGTCCTTCATCTTCTTATCCTCACTCGTATCTTTCTTTAAGCGATCCTGAGGACGAGCGACATAATCATCCTTCGTATTGTTATCATCCAAGGGACCACCCCCAGCATTGTTGTCAATGGGAGGGGTATCCATGTTGGCATTCTCGTCTGCTTCCTGATCACTATCAACTTGGTTGGGATTATTACGACGGCTGGACTCAGCTTGTTGATTTGTTAGTGCCACAATTTGTTGGACATGCATTTCCCTCATCTCCTGCATAGCCATTTTCATTTTAAATTTAAAATTCTCTTTCTACTTGGCTAGAGCGTCCTTAAGAATTTTAGTCATTTGCTCTGTGTTGATCATAAATGACTCATAGGATTGCCCCATGCTAGATGACGTATCCTCGAAAGCCATTACTAATCAAGCATCAGACATCTTGACATCTGAGGGAAGTCCTTTTTGCATTCTCTAGTAATCCCTTCGTCTACTGATCCCCGATTGTAATCGGGTTATTCGTTGGGATATTCCTAAAAACTGATCAGGACTGAAGCGTCATGTTAACTTCCCTCTAGCTATCATGTTAATGGACACTTCTAGAAATTCATCCTCTTGAGCGGTAGGTTTCTTTCTACGGAAACACCTTGGCTTAGACTTGGATGTTCCGACGGAGATTCTCTCACACACCAAAACTCTCTTTGGAACTATCATGGAACAAGAACATTCTGACAACACTGCCCAGATAATCATAGCACACGGGTAGTGAGAGTATTTTTCTCAAGTATTTCTCTTCAGAGACTTATCCGTACCCCTAGCCTAATAGTATAACTCATCGGTCTGATGGTCAGAGCAACCTATTGTATGTTAGCACGACTTCCTAGGTATAATGTCGTCATTAGATGAACACGTTTCCCTCTGGGGATACGATACTTCATTGGTGTCTTCAAGAGTCATACGTTTAGAGTCAAACCTTTGTGAGCGTGAAACTCTAACAGACTCTTGAACTTCGACTCGCAATCTGATATGGTCGGTCATAGGGGCTTTCCCTTTGTTATCATTATTTAGGGGATTAGAACAACCCCCAGCCTGAATGGCCGTTCAAGAGACCTTCAATGGTCCCAATCACTCCTTAACAGGTGTTTTACCTTGATCTTAGGGGAGATGACCAAGGCGGTCTTTCAGACGAATTCTAAATTTGGTGAGGTCCATGCTACCACATGTCTTCGTCGAAGGTACGGGATAAGTGGAGTGGGATCCGGAGTTAATGAAGGCTAAATGGTAACTTCGTCTATTTTTACCTTAGGTGCTGATTTGACCTTTGGCATCCAAACCCGTTTCTGCTTGGATAATTTTTTAACCACATCTTCCTTCTGCATTTCTCGTGCTTCTTGCACAAGGATTCGGGCGTGCACAAGCAATACGTGGTGCTTCTGGATTCGCTCCTTAAGGGTAGAGCGAGTCCTTTTGACGTGGACCCATTCATTCTTTTCTGCTTTAGGGGAGGGGTTGCTCGATTGCCATTGTGGTTTTTGGTGCTTCCTGGATTTTAGATCCTCATCATATCGGACCTCGTCCATTGGCTCCAAAGCCTTAGTAAGCTGATGCACAAGGTGTTGGCATTGTCTTTGGCGTGCTCTCTTAGATAAAGTCGGTGCACCTTCAATAGCTAAACCTTTGATGGAGGGGAGGCCTATGCCTACAGCTTCAGCCTCGTTAGACATTGTAGGGACGTCACAAGGTGTAAGTGTAGCGACGGCGAGGGGATCTTGGATCTTCGAGCCCAAAGTCCCGTGAGCTTTCCCGGAAGAGGAGGCTTTCCTGCACTTGTGAGGAGAGGAAGATCTGGAGGAGGAGGAGGAAGAGATATACTCTTCGAATTTCTGCTGGTCTAATTCGTATTCGACCTCTTCTTACCAGGATCTTGATCGCTGGTTGCGACACGACAACCTTAGCAGCAAGGCTGTTGGCTTCCACTGTGATCGCCAGCTTGTTTGGAAAGAAAATTAATTTCGTTGATGAGTTCATTACAACTTTAAACTTTTACAGCAAACTCAAAGAAATAGTCTTTTTATAAGACTTTCAACAAAAATTATAACTTTCTTTTGAACAAACGCAACACACACTTATCCTCTGCTGCTTGCGTGGGATCTTGGCCTGTGATAGGGATGTTGATATCCGTGGACTACCAAATGATCAGATCAATCCGGGGTTTTCTTGATTTGTGAAGGAATCAAGAAATCGAAGCAATTATCTCAGCAATAGCGAGATAACCACTCTTCTTGAGATCACCGAAACGGGACAATCTCAAGGAAGGAACTGGGAACCATAGATCTGAGAAAATCTTCTTCTTTATGCTGAGGAACTCAATTCGATCTTTTCCTCCTCTCTTTAGAAATTTGTGCTCCTTTAGTCTTTAATTCAGCAGGGCTTCGCCGATGCTCGAGAAATCCAAATCTGTGCAAATGAAGGCCCTAAGGCTGTATTTATAGGCTTCGGGACCCCTGTTTTTAGATAAGAATAACTGATTCACTCTTATCTTTAGTTATGACCATTTTATCACACTTTTGGATGACATCAGATCCCCGTTGGAATAAATCCACGCAGTTAACGATCGAAAAACAGCTCCAAAAATAGCAAAACAAGTTTTTGGGGTCTAGGACACCCGCGGTGTCTCAGCAATGGTCGAGACAACGAGATGCCTAGGGTGTCTCAGCTAAGGCAGAGACACCTCTGGTGTCTTTGCCTTAGCAAAGACACTTGCGGTGTCTTAGCTTTGGCTCTGGCCTTTGTTTCATGCGTTCCGTCCGTTTTCACCATATTTTCATCATCCGAACTCAGAATTACACGATTCAAAATGTGTAGGAAAGCCGACAAGGAGATCTACAAGCTCCCATGGTTGAATCACATGTTGAGTAGATGGGAAATGGGGGGTACTTCATCTTTCGCAAGTGATGCGTAGCTCCCGATCAGTTTGTGTTTTTGTTATTCTGAAGTTTTATTGCTTCACACGGTTTGTCGACTCACTTCATTTGCTTGTCAATGTCAAATAAGTTTATGTAACTTAGATAGTGACATTTATCATCTTTTCTTTGTCTCGAGCCGTGTGCGGGAACCTATAAGAAATTTTTAACACCTACAGTCATCTGCATTGGCGGAGCTTGTCACTGCAATGGGCCTCTTCTGGCCTGATACACGTTACCTTGACACATTTGTGAGATCTTCGACTTATTTGATGAGACCAACAGAAGCTGAACCCACTCCTTCAGAGGAGGGGCTGTCCGAGCCATGTCGTCTAAAGGGGATGACTTCTTTGGGTGGTTCAACAATAGTTTTGGTCTCTTTGGAGACCACACGGACCCTGTGCATGGCCTTGGGGCTAAGAGATACAGAGGAAAGTACCTCTTCATACTTAGCTTGGTCAAATTTCATGACCAGAGTCTTGACCATTATCCTAATGAGGTTGACGTTAGATTGCGCCGCCACTTCTTCGTCAGTGAAGCTAGTCCCCAGCGGAGTCGCCATCTTTTGTTTGGTGGGAAAATTAAAAAAATAAATAGAGAATTGAATTTGTATTATTCTCTTTAACAGACTTAGAAAAAGAATTAATTACAATTATCTTAACATAATTTCTCTCTAACAAACTTAGAAAAATCAATTACAATCTTCTCGATTGGTTTCTCGATTTACAAAAGAGAGAAGGGTCGACAGAGATCCTTCCTTTTGTTTAACCTGGATTCTTCATGGTAGCGATGAGATGCCTCCCTCGATGTTAGTGTCGAGTTTTCTTCTCGTTGATGTTTCACCTCATTAGATTAAAGTCGATGAAACTTGCGTGGCAAGTTTAAGAATAACTCTTAACGAGTTTTAGAACTCAGAGCGAGTTTAAACTCTGTAATAGAGTTAATTTGAACTAAAAATCGGTTTTAAAGCCAAGCACCAAGACCTTTGTTGCTGAAGGACGCTCTAAGATCTCCACAAACACAAATGTCGATCTCTCTTTATGTGGTATTTTGGATGTAAAAAGTCGATCACAAACTCAGTTGAACTTACTCGCATTTATAAGGGGATTAAGGGGTCTAACTACCCCCTTAATCCACTCGTAAGTGGGGTAGAAATCCCTCAAATCGTGGGAAAAAATGGTTTTTAGAATTGTTCAACTCGTGTTTGAATGAGTCAAACACCAAAATTAGCGTTTTGGGCTCGAATTATGCATTTTAGATGTGAGACAAAGAGTTGGGCGCATGCCTAAGGTCGAAAACATAGTGGCTGCACTGCGTTACGGGTCTGAAATGCAGAAGCGAACTCTATGTTTTAGAATTGAAGAGATTGTTGACTTTTAATCTCTTTCATTAAGGCATTTGCAGAAATCGTTATTTTGTAATCTCCACCTTAGCTCCTTGAAATATGAGAGTCTTCAGATTGTAACACTCACTGTTAATTGTGTAGACTGTTGAATCAAGGTTTTCCATCGGTTGTTGTGAAAGTCATCGAATTGTAACCTTTCTTAATCTATGTGAAAATCTTTTAATTATAGCCTTCATTTGTTGATGTGAAAGTCATTTGTTTATAACTTTCATTGTTGAATTGTTCCTATAAAAGTCATTAAATTGTAACTTCTATTATTGGTGTTTAATGGGATCGGCTATCAACAGTAATTTTTAGACAGCCTATAGTGGCGTCTTTGGCTTCTTCTAGTGTAGATGCTTCCAGTGTGCTGGCCATAATAGCGCCAGCAACTCCTATAGGGCAGCAAACAAATAAAAGTCTTGACAACTGCTTTTCTGACAACTACATATGCATTGATGGTTTCAATAGCAGCGAGTCCTTTAGGTCGTCTAGGGATCCCTCAATCTCCCGATTCTAATGATTTGATCGAGTTGGAGATCCAAATCCTGACAGAGGTCCTGGTGAAGTTATTCCACCAAAGTACTGAATAAGTCTTAGCTATACAAAAGGCATATCAACTCGTACTCTTATCTTGTTGAGGAATCAGGTTGGTCTTTTGACGTTAGTCGCATGTCCTGCACGCACTAAACTATTTAGGGTGATGATTAACAAAGTTGAGTTTTAGTTTCAAGAGTTGCAACAACTTCAAACGGTTAATATTAATGATATTGTTGAGCTTGAAGTCCATCATCTCTCGGTGAAGCACCATGAGGTCGAAGAGTCTGTTCGCAAAGAAATGGAACAGAATAAGATGAACTTCAAGGGATGAGTGATATCCTTGCATCAGTTGACGGCCATCGAGAAGAGCTTCAGAACATCATTTAGGAGAAAGAAGCCACTATCAATGAGGCCAAAGCAATCATTACCATCACTCAAGCATGGTTATAAGCAGCTCAACATCAGAAAAAGGAGCTTAAACTTAAGTTAGCCGAGTTGGCTAAGGTGTTGGATCTCAGGGTCGCTAAACTTGAGGCCCAAATGACAAGGTTGGTAGCTATTAGAACTCAATTTACTCCTATTTATCCTAGGACTTTGAGGGAAAGGGCCTAAAAGAATGCTCATGAAGTTTGGGATTCGAGGATAGCTAAATGTCCTGCATGAATAAACACTTTTTATCTGTATTCCCTTTAAAAATCTTTGTAACAATTTGGCTCTTTCAATAAATAAAAAACTTGTATCTCCTCTAATGTGTATATAATAGAGGTGTTATGTTAATGAATCACACAAATATCATTGCTAGGAGAGAAAAAATGATGGAATTAAGCTGATAGAGGTGTAGTGTTAGTATATCATTTTGATCACTTTGGCACTGTTCAGAGGTATGATGTTAACATGTCAGTATTAGGAAATTTAACAAAGGTATAATGTTAACGTGTCAAATAAAATGATTGACAAAAAGGTGTAACGTCAACCAGTTAGTTTTGAAGGAGTTCAAATGACTACTACCATTTGGAAGTTTAGTATTAACTTAATGATAGAAAATTGATGGAAGTCTAATATTAACCAATCGGTTTTTAGGAAAAGTCGATTCACAGAGATGTAATGTTAACTAGTCAAATCTGAAATATAACTTGATAGAGATGTAATGTAAACCTATCAACGAAATAGTCTGACAGAAGTGTAATGTTAACCAATTAGATCATTAGAGTAGAAACTGTTCAGAGATGTAATGTTAACATGATGATGATAAGATATTTAGACTCAGACAGGGGTGTAATGTTAACTTGACAACTCATTAGGGATTTTGATTAGATGTTTAGATCAAGATGATCAATATCTATGGTCAGAGGTGGAAACCTAAACATAACCAAAATCTCTGTGGGGGGATAATATTGGCCAGGATCAATGGTAACATTTCTTGAGAAACTTCCTATTGATTAGTGCTATGACTCTATTGCCATTTTGATAAATTAAGTTGTATGCTCCATTTGAGTAGACTATCTCTACTACAAACAGGTCTTCCTATTTGGGTTAGAATTTCCCTTTAGTCTTGTGCATCATGACTATTGGTCGACGAACGACTAATACTAGGTCGCCTTCTTTAAAGGATTATTCTCTAACTCTTTTATTGAAGGTTCTCAAGATCCGTGACTAATAGACCTCAATTTTTTATAGATCTTAGAGTCTCAATTCATCTATCACCTCTAGTTCTTAAAGCCACTTCTAATGATGTTCTTCGGTCGTCATCTTCTCGGTAATAGTAATTCTTAATAACGGCACCTAAATTTCTAGAGTGATCATGGATTCACATTCATAGACCAAGAAGAAAGGTGTGAAGCTGGTGAGAGTGTAGACTATTGTTCGATAAGTCCATAAACATTCTCCCAGTTTCTCATTTCAATCTCAATTATTAGAGAAGGCGAACATCTTTAGAAGTTTAATGATGATTTTGTTAAAAACTTTAACTAGACCATTAGTAGCTAGGTTATATGGCGTAGAAGCCATATCTTAAATTCATAACTTGCTACATAACTTAAAGAACGGTCAACTAGTGAGCTGCAGACCATTGTCGTGGACAATCCTTCTAGGGATGCCAAATCAATAAATCGTGTGATGTCTCAAGAATTTAATTATTTGAGATGTCTTGACTTCTTTTAGCGGAATAGATCCGACCCATTTGGAAAAGTAGTCTGTAATAAACATGAAGCAATAGCCTTTTGCAGATGGTGGACTAATTAGCCCAATAATGTCCATACCCCATAATTTCAATGGCCACGAGGCGATAGTCGGATACAATTCTTCCAGACTTTAGTGTAGAAAATCAATGAGGACTTGACATATATGTTATAGTTTAGCATATGCTATCACATTTGCTATCATTGTCGACCAATAATAGTCTAGATGACAAAGCCAATCCTAAAGTTTGTGATCTAGTTTATGAGCTCCACATGTACCATCATGGGCTTCTTTTAGTGCTCCTTAAGCTTCACTTGGTGATAAATATCAAAGCAATATTCTGTCAAATGATCATTGACACAAAGCCTACATAGCAAAACCATAAAAGAAGCATGGAGGCTTTCTTTGAATGGAAATTACTAGCTTTAGATAATAGGTAATATTTCGCGCAAGATATAATCAATAATCAGGAAACACCAATTGTTAACTTCGAAGTGAGTTGGCATGACATGCGCTTTGATAACTTCCAGAATTTTCTTGGCGAAATATAATTGATGGCTAGCCATTATGATTCACCTAGTAGATTTGGGTGTCAAGATAAGAGTGGCTGTAAAGGATGCTAAAATATCCTCATGAGTGCTTTCATGGTGGGCTACATTGCTGATGCAGAAACCTTCGAATGAATGAGAGAGTTTCATTACTGCTTCATGGTAGGGTATAAGGTCGCAGTTGCGGACCTCATATTCTCCTTTAATCTAATTAATGATCAATTTTGAGTCACCGTATGCATCAACATATTTGATGCCCATGTCTTGATCAACTTGCAAGCTAATTACGATGGCATTATACTCAGCCACATTATCAGAGCATTGCATGGTCATTGAACAGGCTGGAGGAACAACATGTCTATAGGGATCAATCGGCATCGGCATCACCCCTACTCCTGCAATAATTGCTCCTCTATGGTTTCGTCTCGATGCACCATCAAAGTAAAGTTACCATATTTGGTGGTTCAAGGTAACATTTGACTTCAATACCTCTTCTGGAATGTCCTCACAAAGTTTAGAAGATTCAGGGATGGGGTAGTCTAATAAGAAGTCAGCTATTACTTAGCCTTTAACTATTTTCTATGGTATGAATATCATGTCGTATTATAAAAGCAGTATTGCCCATTTGGCTAACTTGGAGTTCTATGATCTAAGTTTCATCATGAGTATCTATAAAGGATCAACTCTTAAAATGACATGGATGGATTCGCCAGTGAGGTAGTGTTGCATCTTCTGAATTGCGAGAATCAATGCTAGACACTCCTTCTCAACTAGATTGTAGCAATTCTCAACACCAATTATAGTCCGACTGAGGTTGTAAATGGCTTTCTCGTAGCCATTGTTATTCTTTTAGGCAAGAAGTGCTCCTAGAGAATGATCCATTGCCTAATATTAGGAACAGTTTACCTGATATTAGTGCATCTAGAAGGTGGCTTCATGAGATGACTCTTGATCTTATTGAAAACTTCTTGATAAGCATAGTTCCAAGTAAGCGAGACACCTTTCTTCATCAGCCTTTAAAATGGTTGACTTTTTATGAATAAGTTAGTGATGAACCTGCAAATGTAAGCTTATCATCCTTGTAAACCTCTAAGCTCTTTGAGATTTCTTGGAGGTAGCATCTCTTAGATTACTTTTACTTTTTTGGGATCGACATGCATTCCTTTGGATGTTATAATTAATCCTATGAATTTACTTGATGATATATGTTGGAAAGACTTTATTGGATTCATCTTGAGTTGACTTTTTCTCATAATTTCGATCACCATTCTTAAGTCATTGATATGGTCTTGTTTATGACTACTCTTGATTGAAAGGTTGTCGACATAGAACTCCACTATCTCAGGCAAATGCTCATGAAAGATTATGTTTATAGCGTGTTGAAAGGAATAGGAAATTTTTAGGTAAACCGGTTTAAGTTTGCTTGAATCTATTTGTGTCCAAAGCAAGGTTTAGGAGTTGTATAAAGTGCTCTATAAGGAAAAAGTACTTAATTAGTCCTTAACCTCACTCTAGTACTATCCTCACCTAGTTAACTAACCAAATAAATATCAATCTTTTTACTCAAAGAAATTTTAGCTAGGAGCTGCTCTAGTTGAATCTAGGCTTAACCCTAAAGTTAAGGGTAATTATTTCAAAGTGGTTACTCTTGATTTATTTTGGTAGGTTTTTCTTTTAATCCTTCTTATCTTCTCTCAATGATATTTTATGTCTTTTATTTTTTCCTAAAAAGATAAGAAATAAAAATTTGTTTGCTTTAGATCTCTTTCTTAAAAAGAATTTATTTTTGGTATATGCAAATTTGAATTAGGGATAATAACAATCGATTAATTCATGTTGAACTAATTTTTTGAGACTAGATAAATATGGCAAATCCTAATCAACCCGTTCTTCAAGACATGTGTTATCTTACTAGGAATATAATTCCATCTTGCATTAGGCTACCCGAATTTAGTGGAGCTAAGTTAGAGTTTAGACCACCCTTCATAAATACTTCTAAAATTCTTAGAAAATAATTCCAAAGATGCCAACATTTTTATATCCAATTTTGGAAAAATTAGTTTATAATTATTATTTTCTTAGCTTTATCATATTTGCTATTAAGGACAAAGCTAAAAAATAGTTATATAGCTTACCCATAAATTCTATGTCAACTTGGGTGAATTTGTTACCATTTTTTTAAGAAACTTTTCCTAATCCATAGAATAGGAAAGCTTAAAAATAACATTCAGAATTTCAGAATAATCACATGAGAGCTACATGAGAGCTATTCTAAAAGTATTTTAATAGGTTTAAGGATCATCTCATTTAATGTCCTCAACCATAGTCTAAAAAATTGACGATTATGCCAAATCATCTGTGAAGGATTTGATTATTCTTCAATGACCTTCTTAGAATCTTTGTGTCAAGGGGATTTTATGAAGAAAAAACTGATGAAGCTGGAGAATTTTTAGAGAGTTTAACTAAGAAAACAATGCAGTAAGAATTATAATGAGAGAGTATTATTAGTTCCTCCAAAGAAATCTAGTGGTATTTTCCTAGAGTTAAACAAAACCTTCGAAGCAAAAATGGATTTGTTTTAGGTCTTTTTAAACTACAATTTGTTCGCGGGAAAAATCGTAGTTTTCTTCATTGAATTCATTGTTTTTCTCAAGTAATCGTTTATCGGTTACAAAAAGATCCGGTCTTTTTATAAGATCCGGTTACAACGAAATCAAAAAAAAAGAAATAAAAATTACAACTTTTCTTTTTTGTCGAACGAATCGCGAGCTCCTGTTTTGCGGTCACTCGCTTGTGTGGGTTCTTTGCCTGCGCCGGGGTTTATCAGTGGACCACCACGCGATCTAGATCCGGTCGGATCTACGCAGTATGACGGGTGTTATTTCGCAAAGGAAATAACAGCCGAGGGTACTATTTCGCCAAGGAAATAATAGCCTTTAGTTCTCGGGATCAAAGGCCAAGCTTTGATCCGAAGGAAAACTGCGTAGATATCAGATCTGATCTCTCTCGAACTCCTGCTTTATTTGGCGTGGATGATCGCCAAGAACCAGATCTGATATCTCCAAGTCCTCAAAGTTCCAAAGCTTCAATCTTTTTAAGTTTTGAGCCTTCAATCTAGCAGAGCTTCGCCTCCAAAAATTCCAACCTCCCACAAATAAGCCACCCCTCCTCTATTTATAGGCAAATGAAAGTGGATCTGGGCCCAGATCTGCCCGTGGCTCGGCCACCGAGCCACCCATAGGTGGCTCGGCCGCCGAACCCTAGGGTGGCTCGGTGGCCGCCGAGCCACCATGGGGTGGCTCGGCCACCCCATGGGGTGGCTCGGCTTTGGCCGAGCCACCATGGGGTGGCTCGGCCATGGCCGAGCCACCCCTTGGTGGCTCGGCTTTGGCCGAGCCACCTGGGTGGTTCGGCTTTGGCCGAGTCGCCTGGGTGTGGCGCCGTTGTGTCCGTTGTCCGGTTCCGCGCTTCGTTGTTGATCTGGACTTTGATTTGGCAGTCCGGATCCTGATTTGGCAGTAAATCCGCCTCGGTGTTCGAGTTCAAATCCATTCCATAGTTGGATGACTTGTTGACTCACTGATCCGTTAGCTTGATTCCGCACGCGAGTGGATGTATTCCGTTGTTTGCGTGCGGTTCGTTAGCCTCGCATCCTTGTTAATCTGCTTCGTCACATCTCACTTAGCTTCGATGTCACGGTCTAACGATTACGCATAGATACATCGCCCGATGGTTCGTTGATTTGTTGAATCACCGTACCGAGCTGTGTTCAGGGACCTATAGGCAGTTTTATACGCCTACAGATACCCCCTCTAAAGTATTTCAGCCTCGTTCTTTTATAGAAGAGTCTGGAATACTTTGGATATGATTGTCCCAACCTTCAGTCGGTGTAACGGGACCTTGGAATGACTTCTGTTCTTGATTCTATTCGGTGCTTTGTCGAATGTCTGTAAGGGCTCCAGTGCTGCATTTATTGTCTGACCGTTGTCAGAATTTTAAACTTGAAGTCGATTCCTGATTTTCTGATCTTTAGCTCGTGTTTGTTGGTTCAACATAGAACTGAGGGTCGGCGTTGAGTCTTTATTTGCGATGCGTTATCCGGCGTAGTGTTGTTGAGTTATCCTTAAGAATATTTTTAGAAAAATATTCTCCAGAAACTTCTCAACCAAAAATAGGAAATAGTTTATACTCGTATACCTCATTGGAGTATTTTTCTTGTTCGAATGAGTTGAACCGGCCTAATAATGAGCTGAACCGGCATGATATTGACCCAAAAAAGGCAGTAATTAGGCTTAAAAAATCTTGTGCGGGAGAGGCAAGAATAAACCAAGGACTGAACCCTCGGTCGATTTGAAGTTGTTTCGATGCTCGATTCAGCTTCAATTTGAATTCTGGTTCAAATTTGGTTCAAACTGGTTCAACCTGGTTCAAGGCTGGTTCAACCTGTTTCAAGGCTGATTCAGGACTAGGTCAAGACTGGTTCAGACTGGTTCATCCTGGTCTGGTTTGGTTCAGTCTGTTTTGGCCTGGTTCAGCCTGGTTTGGCCTGGTTCAGTCTCTTTTGAACTGATTTGGACTGGTCTGGTCTGGTTCAACCTGGTCCGGTCTGGTTCAGGGCTGGTTCACATTATAAAAGGGGTTCTTTTCTTCTTTCTTTTCCTCCTCCTAGGCCCCCCCCCTTGCCCCTCTTTTTGGATTTTCTCTTCCCTCGAGCATCCGTTCTCCCTCAAATCTTCATAATTGTCTTAGATCCATCCTTCCTTTTGATCTTTGACTGAGAAATCCCTCAGAAATCTTCATATAAAAGTTCCTCTCAGGCCCCTCGAGTACGTGGTCTGAGCCTCTTTCAAGATTTGATTTTTGTCGGATCTTCGAGCTTTCCCTCAGGTAAATCCTCCACAATTTTAGCATATTTCATGCTTAATTTAGTACATGAATTTGTGGTATTGCATATGAGGGTTAGGGTTTATGATTTGGCGCCTCGAGCTCCTCTTTTAGGGGGTAGAATTTGGAGATTTGAGGGGCTTAATTGTAATAAATAAGGGAAAAAAATTTTCTAGATCTGATCCTCTGATTTATTTTGTAGGTCACCATGTCTAAGAAGATGGTGAGACCCGAAATCATCCTGATATCCGACGATGAAGGGGAAGAGGATCCCATTGCTGCAATTATGCCTGGCCAAGAACCTATCTTCCCGGTCTCCGAATCCGTGCAGGGCATCCTCCAAAAATTAGAGCAAGTTATGCAACAAATGGCCACCGCCATTAGTTTTGGACGGGAAAGATTTTATGATTTGCTCCCTTTCATAGCAGATAGTCTTAAAGACATTCGGCGTATAGGTGGCATCCGGCTAGCTAGACGATGTGAGTTAAGGTTGACTTGCTTAAAGGAACTCATGTATCGTTTGGAAGAGCTAGTATACTCCGACCCACATGATCCGCTCATGATCGATGCTCAGATTCAGAGGATGCACGAGCGTAAGGCCCGAGCGAGACGCATATCAGAAAAAGAAATCATCGTTGCGAACTTGTACGAACGGCAACGTCATCTACGGACTAAGATAGATGCTTATAACAACATTGCTGATAGGACGGGGATTAGGACCGTCCAAGGGGAGAGGACTCTAAAAGATTTTGAGCTCGAGAGCACCAGAGTTCAAAATGTTTATAGAGGAGAGCTGGAGGTTCTTCACGCGTTGCGCCGAGAAGACGTAACTGCCGACGCTACCACCGTTCTTGCTTATGCCAAGCTTCAGAAGGAAGAAGAGGAGAAGGTTCGAGCGGAACACGCAGAGAAACTTGTCGCTGTTAAGGCTAAAATTGCTTCCTTCAGTTTATTAGATCTGATTTGAGACGTCTTTTTGTATTTCCACTTGGTCTGATTTTATTAATGAAATAAAGTATTTTCTTTAGCGCACTCCTCTCTTTATCATTATGTTTCTCTGTTGATTGTGAACCCAACGGTCATAATACTTAAAGGATTTTTGGCAAATCCTCAGCCATCAACGGGTTTGATAAGCCTTTACCGATTACCGTTGAATCGGGCTAGCATGCGGATTGTCTAAATCCGTTCCGCATGTAACGTTGTGCCAAGAGAGTGAATTCTCTGAGACTTTGTGCTATGATGTCGAATACATAGACTTCGCCATTGTTACGGGAATAGGCTACCCGGCGACACGTGTTAGGTGTTGACTTTAGGATTTTTGGCAAATCCTCAGCCATCAACGGATTTGATAAGCCTTTATCGATTACCGTTTGAATCGGGCTAGCATGCGGATTGCCTAAATCCGTTCCGCATGTAACGTTGTGCTAAGAGAGTGCCGTTTGAATCGGGCTAGCATGCGGATTGCCTAAATCCGTTCCGCATGTAACGTTGTGCTAAGAGAGTGGATTCTTTGAGACTTTGTGCTATGATGTCGAATACATAGGCTTTGCTATTGTTACGGGAATAGGCTACCCAGCAACGTGTATTAGACGCTGACTTATCCCTTGTTCGCGGGAAAAACTGTTTTCTTCATTGAAATAATTGTCATCTTGGATTACAAAGATCCGGTCTTTTATAGATCCGGTTACAACTAAATCAAAGAAAAAAGTAAAAATTACAACTTTCCTCTTGTGAACAAATCGCGAGCTCCTGTTTTGCGGTCGCTCGCTTTGGTGGGTTCTTTGCCAACGCCGGGGTTAATCCGTGGACCACCGCGCGATCTAGATCCGGTCGGATCTACACGATTATACGGGTATTATTCCACGAAGGGAATAATAGCCGGGAGGGATTAATCCACCAAGGGAATAATCGCTCGGATCTCGAGATCTAAGACAAGCTTAGATCCGGAGTATGATCACGTGTAGATCTAAGATCTGTTCTTCCTCTCTCTCGAACACCTGCCTTTTATGACGTTGATGCTCGCCGAGATTCAGATCTGAATGTCCAAGTCTTCAAGTCTTCAAAACTCTAAGCTTGATCTTCAATTCGGCAGAGTTTCGGCTCTTGAAAGTTCGACCTCTGAAAATGAACATCTCTAGGCCTATTTATAGGCTCTCAGGACAGTGGCTGCAAAAAGAGAATTGTCGGCCACCTCTGGCCACTGTCGGCCACCTCGGGCCACTGTCGGCCACCTCGGGGTGGCCGGCACTGTGCCTAGCCACCTTGAGGTGGCTCGGCTCATGGCCAAGCCACCCCGAGGTGGCTCGGCCTTTGCTTCCGACTTTTTCGAGTCGTTTTCCGTTGTTTCCGGTTCTGTCCGTGATTCGGTTGATTGAGACTCTGATTGGTTGATCTGATTTGGCAGTAAGTTGGATTCCTGATTTGGCAGTAAATCCGCTTCTGAGTTCGAGTCCGAAATTGATCTTGATTCGATCGTGATTCGTCCGAGTCCGCTCTCGGTTGGATGACTCGTTGATTCCTCAACTCATTAGCTTGATTCTGCACGCGGGTGGATGCATTCCGTCGCTTCTGTGCGATTCGTCGATCTCGTCGCCTCGTTGGTTCGTCGGTTTGTGCCGAGCTATGCTAGGGGACCTATAAGCAATTTTATATGCCTACAGATACCCCCTCCAAAGTATTTCAGTCTCGTTCTTTTATAGAAGAGTCTGGAATACTTTGGATATGATTGCCCCCACCTTTAGTCGGTGTAATGGGATCTTGGAATGATTCCCGTTCTTGACTCCTTCAATTCTCCAGGCTTTTCGGTGCTTTGTCGAAAGTCTGTAAGAGTTCCGGTGCTGCATTTATTGTCTGACCGTTTGTCGGAATTTTGAACTTTGAAGTCGATTCCTGATTTCTAATTTTTAGCTGACCATCGATTGTGGCGTCGAGTCTTTATGTACAACGCGTTGTCCGGCGTAGTGTGGTTGAGTTATCCTTAAGAATATTTATAAACAATATTCTCCAGGAACTTCTCAAACCAAAAATAGGGAATAGTTTATACTCATATACCTTATTGGAGTATTAAGAAGCAGTTTATACTCGTATACTTTTCGGAGTGTTTTCTGCGCCCAAATGCGCTGAACTGGCTTAAAATGAGCCAAAAAAGGCAGTAAATCGGTTCAAAAAAAATCCTTCGACTCTTCCGAACATGTGGGAGAAGAGTGAGTAAATGATGGGCTGAATCGTCGCTCGATTTGAAGTCGTTTCGATGCTCGGTTCGGCTTCAATTTGGATTTTGGTTCGAACCCGGTCCGGTCCGGTTCGGTTTGGTCTAAACCCGGTCCACCCTATATAAAAGGGGGTCTTTTTTCTTTTCTTTTTCTTTACCCTAGGGCCGGCCATCTCCTCTGCCTCTTTTTTGAATTTCTCTTCCCTCGAGCCTCCGTTCTCCCTCAAAACTCGATCTTCGTCTTAGATTCATCCTTCCTTTTGATCCTTGACTGAGAAATCCCTTGAAACTTCCATTTTTGGAATTTCTCTCAGGCCCCTCGAGCGTGTGGTTCGAGCACTTTCAAGATCTAATTTTTTATTGGATCTTGAAGCTTCCCCTCAGGTATAATCTTCAAAATTTTAGCATTTTTTATGCTTAATTTAACTTATGAACTCGTGGGATCACGGGTGAGGGTTCGGATTATAATTTAGTGCCTCGAGCTTATCTTTTAGGGGATAAAAATGTGACATTTTTTTTTAGATCTGACCTCTTGATTTATTTTGTAGATCATTATGTCTCGTCTTGCGAGAGGTCAATTCTCCACTGTGCCGGCTGATGACGCGCTTCCTTCATATGCTGGTGAGCTACTTTTTGGCATATTTGCAAATTAGTCCTCTTTTTTTTTGATATTTGCAAATTGGTCCCTTTTACCCCCCGTTGTTCTCCTTGGTGAGGCAACCGGGAAAGGCCTTGGTTCTCCTTGGTGAGGATCAACGCTTTATGGAAATTTTGCAAATTAACCCTCTTTTTTCTGACAATTTGCAAATTGGTCAAATTAACCCTCTTTTTTTCTGAAAATTTGCAAATTGGTCCTTTTTTACCCCACGTTGTTCTCCTTGGTGAGGCAATCGGGAAGAGCCTTGATTCTCCTTGGTGAGGATCGACGCTTCAAAGATATGTTTTGCTTGGTCAAAACACTATCTCATAATAAATAAAGGGGGCGTTTTGTCGCTGCGTTGTGCCTTATAAGGCAGGGATATATTGTCGATATACCCTATCTTATAAACGCACAATGTGGCCAAATCGTCTCACTCTTTATAAGGTAATGACTCTATCTTACAGTTTTGTAAGATGAGTTTAATTTCCTTTTATATCTGAAATTAACAACCACTTAATTGCTTGTTTTCAGTGGAGTATCCTTCCGGAGCCTTTTCGTCGCATGCGGTGAACGGACGTCGGGATGAGTATTATTCGACGTCTGACGAGTTTTCGCCCATTCCGCTTACTTCTCAGTTTGTTCCGGGCACGTCGACAGAGGTTGCCCAGGTGGTGACGGAAGGTGGACACCGAGCCCTTCGCCAGCTGATTACCGATGCGCCCCTCGTTAAGGATGCCAGTTCTGTTCAGTCTCTCAGGAAGACTGACTTCTTGTTTGGTGACCCCGTTAGAGATCCCGATGCGGCGTTTATTGAAGCTGAGTAGTGGCTTTATAAGACTGGCAGTCGTTTCATGTATTTGCTGAAGATTCCTCGACACCGTTCTTTGACTGAGCTCAGGCGCCAGGCTGTGAAACGGGAGATGTCGTGGCGTTTGACAGAGGAGCATGAGAGCGTCCACTGCGGCTATATTACTCATCAGGCAGTTCCTGGTTCGAGCCGGGATCACATTGTTGGACTACATCCTGGAGTACTGGGGCTAGATACTCCGCCTCGTAACGAGTTCCTCGCCACTGCTTCTACTTTGAGGAATCGCCTCGCTAACTTAGGACGGGAGATGCCTGCACCGCGCCACAGATTCTATGGTTGGGTCCATTCTTTGGACAAGTTTTGGTGGGCTCGCATGATGAAGTACGTCTTGAGCCGATGGAACGAGGAGTTACACGCTTGCGGCCTTTATGCAGCCATTCGGGCCACCATGCATGGTTTGCCTACGAGGGCGAAGCATTTCTTTGCCCTATGCGAGCTTTATAATCCGGATTCGAATACCTTCCTGACTAGGCACGGGGAGTTGGGCTTGGCTCTGCATGAGATGCATAAGATTTCTGGCTTGCCCATGGGCCAGATGTTATATCAGGAGTACTTTCCTTCGAACCATGAACTGAGTCAGCTGAAGGATCGCACGCCAGACCGCTACGAGACCTTATGGGACCTCACTTGTCACTATCACATCGCTTTAGCGCAGTCCAAGCCTTTAGCGAAGAGGACCAAAGCAAATGTGAGCCTGAAGCAGTTCGCATCATATTTGTTCAGGAATCTGGAGAGCCATTCTGGTGAAGCTATTTGTGAACTGGCACCGCTGACTCCCTCAGAGGTTAATGAGTTGCTAAAGAAGACTGACGCCCGCTCCTATACCATTAGCAGTCCTGAGGGCGGCTTTCCTGCAGGGACCAAGTTCAGATCATTCTTATTGCATGCGACTGCACCGATTCGTCCGATGACTCTTCTTGCCGGTTACATCGCCATCTGGTTGAAGAAATGCGTGGTCCCGTATCAGTCCGGCGACGCCCTGCCACTGGAAGTGCTTTATCCTGCGGTTCAGCTTGTACTGGTGACGCTCTGCCACTGGAAGTGCTCTATCCTGCAGTTCAGCTTGCCTACAAGAAGGAACTTTCGCTTCTTCCGGTGATGGTGGCTAACATTCATCGAGGGCTTCGACAGATTTCTGGTGCTTTTACACGGAGAGATAGCGAAAAGCCGACTGAGATTCCTACCATTAAGGTGGAGCTTCCGTATATTTATTTGATGGCTTGGTTCGTCCTTCATCGTTCTGATATGATGTCGGTACCGAATGCCATAGACCAGTCTGTTCCCTTTCTACAGCTGCTTGAGAATGGCGAGTGGGGGTGCCGAGGATTCACTGATATCAGGAGGCAGTTACAGGTCCACAAGTGTTGGGCGTTCTCCGCTTGTTTTCCACAGTTCTCCAGCCGGTATGGAGAATGCTTGATCGATGAGGAGAAGCCGAGGGAGTATCGCACTTATCTGGATATCGGCTGCTTTAATTGGCTGATGAACATTAGGCCGGGTTACCTGACTTTCCAGGTGGGGAACCAGTGTTTTATAGAGCCGTATCTACCATGCCAATTTGCTCGCCAGTTTGGTTATGACCAGCTTTATGTCGGGAACCCGCGCCAGCAACTTCGGGCTCATGG
>NC_033801.1:61531065-61601727 GCF_001876935.1 Asparagus officinalis
CACAGGGATTCTGCTCTGTTTATTGGATGATATGCCTTCAGATGTGCCCGTATGTTTTTTCCAGCGTGACACATGACACGTCGGACATTCCTCTAGACCTTCATTACCCTTATTTTACAAGATGCGGTCATTAGGACAGGCATCTATCTTTTTGTAATCAAGACCCAGGGTATCAACAATCTTGTAAGCTTCATAATAAGTTGTGGGGATGCTCTTCTCGCCGCCTGGAATGACTTTCCTGAGCAAGTCTAATAACATATCGAAATGTGTAACAGCCATCCCACTGAGTGTTTGGATATGAAGAAGCCTCAGCATAAAAGAAAGCCTTGTGAACTCGGTGCAACCCTCGTATAACGGTGACTCGTTTTCTTCAACAAGTCTCATCAATCGGGCTACATCTTGAAACATATCAGTAGTGTTAACATCACTCGAAGACGGCACGGTAAGAATATCTTCCAACATATCAGTTGTGTCAATTGTCGGATTGTCGACATCAGTAAACTCTTCCTCTAATTGCATCACCGGGACGCCTTCACCGTGATGACTCCAAAATACATAAGAGCTATCAAATCCATTGATTGACAGATGGAAACTTACGTCACTCCTAGTGAGCATTTTATCATTCCTACAATTCTTGCAAGGACAAAAAATCAACCCGCTGAGTGACCGTAGAGGGTTGGTGTCAGAGTAGGCTAAGAAAGCTTCTATCCCATCCTTGTATCGAGTGTCTAGATGCCTTCGATCACGTGGTATGCCCATGAACGATTTGTCAGGAATTGTCCGCATCTAGAATTTAAAAATTAATGAAAATGAGCATATCCCTACATATATCATTTTAAGTTATAGGACAAGTGTGTATGATCGGCTGTCAGAGGAAGGCTTCTATCCCATTATGTATGTAAACGTAGCGTGTATATGTATTTACGTGTGTTCAAGTGTACTTTTATTTCGTCAAAATTTCGGCAGCACCTACCCGCTGTACTTAATCGGATACGGATCCTCTCCTAATGAGAGGGTTCCTAATATCTCCTAATGAGATCTTGGCCTTTGATTTATCAATCAAAGGCCAAGATCTCCTAATGCACAAAAGTATGCGGGAGATAAGGCCTAGATATTGGCCTTTGATTGATAAATCAAAGGTCAAGATCTTCTTATTAGTAGGTATTAGAAGAGCAGTCATTAGGAGAGGATCCCAATTCGTTCTCCGAGTACACTATGGTACACGGAGAACAACGAGTAAGCGCCGCCGAAACTCTAACGAAAAGAAGGTTCTGAACCAAGGACAACAAATTTACTATATGCAATAGTATTGACAACTATAAAGTCACTTCTTGTCCAATCGGAATATATCAGCTAAGGCACAAGAACTACTATTGACTATATACAAACAATAACAGATAAATAAAAAGGGGGCACTATTTCTTCTCATGACAGTTTTGACTTTATTAGGTTGACCGAGGGGGGATTTCTCCGGTCTCTGAATGAAAAATTTATGGTCGAGGACTCAAATCCAAAGAAATCACCATGGTTTATAGATCGAAAATGCTAAATAAATGTTAAATGGGTCGATTTTTTAAAAATAAAGTTCAAATATGATTGGTAATGAAAATTTGTCCCCTTCAAAAATTAGGGATACTTGAGACTTTTAAAGACCGTGGAAAGTCCGAGCAAATCCATACAGAAGCTTTTATATATGTCACGCCACCAAGCTTTCACATATTTCTTCCATACAAAAGCAAAACCACACAAAGGCAGTCCTCTACTGTATATCATCAGTTCTCCAAAATGGTTACTTTGGTGGAGTTGCTTATATTCCTCCCACCGTCTGATGCATGCAAAAGGTTGAAACATAAACCAGGACATATACACATTCGCAAAATTTATCGAACAAGAGACTACTACACTTGAACAGTAGTTGGGTTCAAGAAACAACCACACTTGAACAGTAAGCAATTGGGTTCAGAAACCTCAAAAACAAGACACAAATTCTTCAAATGCACAAGAACTATGTGCAAGTTGGCTTCCATTCTCTTTTTATTTGACGTTTTTTAAGCTGATAGTGACGCAAGTTAAGTAGACAATCATCCATTTGCTATACAAACGAGAGAGAGAGAGAGAGAGAGAGAGAGAGAGATGGAGCAAGGTCAACCACATCTAGTTTACATAAACAGATTTGAATTATTATGGTCTAGATATGTTCTTATGTAGGAGAGTTTTCAACGAACATAACGCAATCATTTTTATCACCACTCAATAAACTTGATTTTCTGACAAAATCTCTTTGTACATAATACCTCCTTTTGTTTTAGATGCCAGCGTGATTCAAAAAATAAACATAAATTGCAGATATCTTCATCTATGCTTCAAGTAGTCCTTATTATCCGTCAACTATTTTAGTAGTACTCATCATTTTTAAAAGCTGTCAATTGTCAACAATAATCCAACCATTTGGAGATAGAAACCAAGCCCTCAAAAGCCTGAGCTATCAAAACACGAATGAACACATCAAGAACACAGGCAGGAGATGATTCAGATTAGCAAAAGGCTGGAGTAGGAGTACCAATGCAAAAAAAAAACCCAAATTTTCCCCAAAATTAAGAAAAGTTGCAGAAATTACCTTAAATTTGTCAGCTGGAGCAGGAGGAGTAATCAGCGGATAATTTTCTGTGAAAGGGAGGGAAATTAAGGTTAGAAATTGAAATCAGGGCTGGGGTTTAAGGAAGAGGATGGAGTACTTACATGTCAGCGGCGACACGAACAGACGACGGTAACGGGCCGGAGGGGGGCGGCGGGATTCGCACCAGGAGGGTGTGGGGATTCGCACAGGGAGGGATTCGACAGGCGGAGGGGGGTCAGACTGGGGGGAAGAGGAGAAGGGGGCGGCGGGTATTAACGACCGGGGGGGGATTCAACAGCGGGGGGGAATCGAACAGGGAGGGGTAAAGAGGAGAGGGGGAAAAGAGAGAAGGGGGCGGCACGGTGGAAGGAGTGGAGGGCTCGGGCGAGCCGGCGCGAAGCGGTGGCGGGCAGCGGAGAGGGTGTGAGGGTTGGGGGGTCCCGGGATCTGGGAGGAGACGGGGGGAAGAGAGGGGGGGTGCCTCGGGTAAAAGGGCGCGGGTGCCCAAAATTTGGGCGCCCGCGCCCGGGCGCGACCGGAGAATTTAAATATTGTCCGCTATTATTATAGCGACGAAATATTCCCGTCGGCTAAAATATAAGTTTTCCGTCGCGTATAAATTCATTTGCCTGACAGGATATAATACGCGGAATTTCGTCGCTATAATTATGTTAGTAGCGACGGAAAATTCGTCGCTAAATATCCGTAGCATAACCCTTTTCTAGTAGTGGACTGGTTTCCTGGTTCGTTTGGGATTCTGTTCACGCGTTTTCCTGTTGGTTTTGGGTCTGGTTATTTACCAAACTACCATCCATGTTTGTACACCTATATAAGGGATTGTTTTAGGGTTTCTAAACATCTTTTTGGTCAGAGAGTTTAATCAAGAGAGATTAGATTCTAGATTGAGATTTGGAGAGCTTGTTCTTTAAGATTCTAGTGAGATTGTGAGGGAGAGATTGTAATCTTTTGTTCTTCATAATCTAGAGAAGGTATTTTCCTTCGCCAAACTGAATTGTTCTTGTGTTTTGATCGTCCTCTTCTCAACCCACCTTTTGGTAATTCCGCGACCAAAGGGTGCTCGCACGGCAACTCGTATCAGATTGTGAGAGAGGGATTGTAATCTTTTCATACTCATAATCTAGAGAAGGTATTTTCCTTCGCCATACTGAATTGTTCTTGTGTTTTGGTCATCCTCTTCTTAACCCATCTTTTGGTAATTTCGCGACCAAAGGGTGCTCGCACGGTAACTCGTATCAGTCGAGCCACCCATAGGTGGCTAGGTGGCTCGGCTTTGGCCGAGCCACCTAGGTGGCTCAGCTTTGGCCAAGCCACCCGAGTGGCTCGGTTTTGGCCGAGTCCTCCAGGTGTTTGCTATTTTGTCGTTTTTTGGTTTCGCGATTTATCCGAACTCTGATTTGTTTATCTGGACTCTGATTTGGCAGTCCGGATCCTGATTTGGCAGTAAATCCGCTTTGGTGTTTAACCTCGTTGCCTCGTTAATCTGCTTCATCGCATCTCACTTAGCTTCGATGTTGTGGTCTAACGATCACGCTTGGATACATCGCCCGATGGTTCGTTGGTTTGTCGAATCACCATGCCGAACTGTGTTAAGGGACCTATAAGCAGTTTTATACGCCTACAGATACCCCCTCCAAAGTATTTCAGTCTCATTCTTTTATAGAAGAGTCTGGAATACTTTGGATATGATTGTCCTAACCTTTAATCGGTATGACGGGACTTTGGAATGGCTTCTATTCTTGATTCCTTTAATCCTTCAGGCTATTTGGTGCTTTGTCGAATGTCTGCAAGGGTTCCGGTGCTGCATTTATTGTCTGACCGTTGTCGGAATTTTGAACTTGAAGTCAATTCCTGATTTTCTGATTTTTAGCTCGTATTTGTTGTTTAAACATAGAAACGACCATTGATTGTTGGCGTTGAGTCTTCATTTGTAACGCGTTGTCCGGCGTTTGACATAGTTTATACTCATACGTCTGTCGGAGTGTTGTTGAGTTATCCTTAAGAATAATTTTAGAAAAATACTCTCCAGAAACTTCTCAACAAAAATAGGGAATAGTTTATACTCGTATACCTTATTGGAGTACTAAGAATGATCTGAACCGGCCTGATAATGACCCAAGAGAGGCAGTAATTAGGCTCAAAAAATCTTTCGACCCTTCCGAATGTGTGGGAGAGGAATGAATAAATAAGGGACTGAACCATCGGTCGATTTGAAGTCGTTTCGATACTCGGTTCAGCTCTAATTTGACTTTTGGTTCAAATCTGGTTCAAACTGGTTCAATCTGGTTCAAGACTGGTTCAACCTGGTTTGGTCTGGTTCAGCCTCATTTGAACTGATTATCTCTGTCACATCATGCTGACTCAGGGTTTCAGATCACTGTTCATTGACTTTTGGTGGCAATGCGTTGGCTGGCGTTGACCTAGGGTTACGCGTTGACCCTAGGGTTTCGAACGTCATACGTTAACTGTTTGATTGCAACGCGTTGACTGGCATTGACCTAAGGTTATGCGTTGACCAGCGTTGACCCTAGGGTTTCGAACGTCGTACGTTGACTGTTTGATCACAATGCGTTGACTGGCGTTGACCTAGGGTTACGCGTTGACTGGCGTTGTCGTTAAGGTTTTGCATCGATATGCGTTGACTTTCATTGCCACGCGTTAACCTTGGGTCTACATAGTTTAAGCTCTTAAGATGTTGGAGTGTGGCGGCCCTAAATGCTGGGGCTGCAGGACCAACTATTAAAGTTGATTCGTCTACGGATACAGATCTTATCCCGAAGTCGTTGGATGCTCAAATCACGAGACCAACTAATGAAGCTGATGCGTCAGTGAATCTCGCATTTATAGGATTTTTGACAAACCCCCAGCCATCAACGGGTTTGATGAGCCTTTACCGACTACCGTTTGAGTCGGGCTAGCATGCGGATTGTTCGAGTCCGTTCCGCATGTAACGTTGTGCTAAGAGAGTGAATTCTCTGAGACTTTGTGCTATGATGTTGAATACATAGACTTTACCATTTGTTATGAGAATAGGCTACCCGGCGACGCGTGTTAGGCATTGACTTTAGGATTTTTGGCCAACCCCCAGCCTTCAACGGATTTGATTAGCCTTTACCGACTACCGTTTGAGTCGGGCTAGCATGCAGATTGTCTAAATCCATTCCGCATGTAACGTTGTGCTAAGAGAGTGAATTTTCTTAGAATCGGCGCTACGACTTCGAATACGTAGACTTTGCCCTTGTTACGGGAATAGGCTACCCGGCAACGCGTGTTAGACGCTGACTTATCCCTACTTAGGCTTCGGGATAAAATACCCCAAACTGGTATTTTGGTGTCTTTTTCTACGGAGAAAGACTAACCCGGCGACGCGTGTTAAGCATCAGCATATCCTTTCTTAGGATTCAGGATGAAATTCCCCATGCGTGTAAGGCATGGATTTTGGTGTTATTAATAACAACCTGCCACAATGTTGAATATGCGGACGGGTGTTCTTTTTAATGGTTAAGAACTAACCGGCAGCGCGGGTTAAGCGCAGACTTATCCCTGCTTAGGTTTCATGATAGAATACCCCAGAATCGAACTCTTGTGTCTTCTTCTTCAGAGAAAGACTAAACTGGCAGCGCGTGTTAGGCGCAGACTTATCCCTGCTTTGGATTCGGGATAAATTTCCTAGGATGAATCCTAAATTGACAAATTCTTGGAAAAGGTTGGTGCGGGAAAGGAAGAATTTTATATTCTATTTCTCGATCTTCTTTCAGGGTGAAGGCGAACCCGAATACAAGGAAGGAAGAATTTTATATTCTATTCCTTGATTCTGGAAAGGAAGAATTTTATATTCTATTTCCAGCGCAAAAGAAACTAGAAGTAGGATCTCCACTCTGAGAATCTGGAAGATCTAGATAAACTTACCTTTTATAGGATTGGTTATCTAATCTGAAGATGAGTTTTTTCGTTTATCGAAGTGAAATTTTAACTTCGGTTATAACCATGAGAAGGCTTAACCAAAGAGAAAAAGAAGGGAGTTCTTTCGTTTATCGAAAGGGGACTCTGAACTGAAAGTGGACCTCTTGTTCATGGAAAGAGTCAAGAGGGCCAGAAAGACACTTTTGGTGGACTCACTGTCAATTGAAATTGATCAGTGAGGGATTTTGGTGGTGAAAATGATTTTGGGTTATCCTCTGGAATATTAAACGTAATATTCTTCAAGGAACTTCCCGGTAAATGGATTATCCTGAATGTACTAGGGATAGTATTTTTTTAGGAACTTCTCATTTATTAGCATTAATTGCCTGGCGCCCTCTTGAGTAATCAGGCGATATGCACCGTTTGAGTAGACTGTGTCTATCACAAACGGTCCTTCTCATTTGGGTTCAAATTTACCTTTCTTCTTGGAGTTGAGGATTATCGGTCGGCGAGCAGCGAGGACCAGATCTCCTTCCTTGAAGCTTCTTTGTCGGACTCTTTTGTTAAAAGCTCTAGATATTCTGGCTTGATAAAACTCAATGTGTTGTTGAGCTTCCAAGCGCTTTTCATCCAACATTTCGAGTTCTTCGAGACGTTTCTGATGTTGTTCTTCTGTCGTCATCTCAGTTGCGAGAGCGATCCGAAGGGATGAGATTTGAATTTCCAATGGTAGCACAGCTTCACATCCGTATACCAACGAATATGGATTGGCCCCTGTAGGTGTGCGTATGGTGGTGCGATAAGCCCAGAGTGCTTCACCGAGTTTATCATCCCAGTCTCGTTTATTGGTCTTCACGAGCTTTAACAGGATCTTAATGATCGTCTTGTTAAACGCCTCAGCTAATCCATTCGCATCGGGATAATAAGCTGTTGACGAAACATCTTGAATTTTGAACTTGTCACAAAACCTGACGAAGGCGTTGCTTATGAACTGTGGACCGTTGTCATGAATGATCCGTCTTGGTACGCCGTGTCGGTATATGACATGATGTTTGATGAAATTGATGATGTTGTTCGTCTTCACTTCTCTAAGCAGAATCGCTTCAGCCCACTTTGAAAAGGAAATTGATGATGTTGTTCGTCTTCACTTCTCTAAGCAGAATCGCTTCAGCCCACTTTGAAAAGTAATCTATGATTGCTAGAATAAATCAATCACCTTTGACTGAAGGGGGAAAAATAGGACCGACAATGTCCATACCCCATGTCTCGAACGGCCAAGACGTGGTTGACGTGTGTAAACGCTCTGGTGGTTGGTGCAAATAATTTGCATGTATTTGACAAGCATGACGCTCTCGGGCGTATTCGATTGCGTCACGAACCATTGTTAGCCAAAAATATCTCATTCTCCTGATGCGATCATACAGTTTGGGACCGGGCTGATGCGCACCACATTCTCCTTCGTGTGCTTCCTTAAGAACTTCTTCTGCTTCTTTGTTCGAAAGGCATCGGAGTAACAAACCATCGTACCCTCTACGGTATAATGTATGGGTCTCGGTATTATAGAAGAATCTTGGTGCTCTTCGGCGGATTGATTCCCTTTCTTTTAAATCCTCTGGTAAAATACCATATTGGACGTAGTCAATGATAGGAAAACGCCAATCTCGGGACTCAGACCCAATTTGAGTTGAATTCACCTCCTTGGCGTTTATGTTTCCATCGTCTTCCTCTTCAATATCCATATCGTATATGGGTCTGCAAAGCTGATGCGTCCTCACTGTGACTAATACCTCGGTTTTGGGAGGCTGCGCAAGTGATACCGCTAGTGCTACCAGTGCATCCGCATAAGCGTTCTGGAGACGAGGGATGTATTCAATAAAGAATTCTTCAAAAGAATCTGCCATTTTGATGGCCTCCTGGTGGTACGGGATCAGGTCTTGGTTCCTGACTTCATACTCTCCACGGACTTGGTTGACTATCAATTGAGAATCCCCGAAAGCTTCGAGATATTCGACCCCCAGCTCCTTAGAGAAACTGAGTCTAATGAGAAGCGCGTTGTACTCGGCTATGTTATTGGAACACGGACTAGTCAGTGAATAAGCCTGAGGCATCACATGCTTCCTCGGGAAAATTAAGACAACTCCAACTCCGGAGGAAACTTTAGAACATCCGAGGGTTATTGCCCTATTAACTGCCCTCGAAGCACCATCGAAGTATAATTGCCATACTTGTTGGTGCGATGTAGTATTAACCTCGTGGGTTTCATCTGGCAAGTCATCATATACTTCTGCCGTATCAGTCGTCGGGTTTGCCGCCAAAAGATCACAAATCGCTTGTCCTTTGATCGACTTCTGTTGTTTGAAGTGCAAATCATATTGGGACAAGAGAAGGCCCCACTTCGCTAACCGCCAATTCATAAAGGCCGGTTGCGTCATAAATACCCGTACTAGATTAACGTTAGAAATGACGTAAATCGTCTGTCCAACCAGGTAATGCCGCATCTTTTGCACTGCGAATACCAATATGAGGCATTCTTTCTCAATCATCGGATATCGAGACTCGGCACCTACCAAGGCCCGACTTAGGTAATAGACTGCCTGTTCGTGACCATTATCATCGTCTTGTGCTAGTAAGGCACTTATCGAGTGGTTCATCGCCTTGAGGTAAATATTCCGAGGAAGGATTTAGTGGGGTTCATCTTTAATTGATGACTCCGCATGAGATCGAACATCGTCTTCAAGTCCTTGATGTGATCTTCTTTGTTACGGCTATTTACAACTAAATCATCAACGTAACATTCGACTGTTTTCCTGAGATGTTCTTAGAAAATCTTAGTCATTGCTCGCTGGTATGTGGCGCCTGCATTCTTTAGACCGAAGGGCATCACCGTGTAGCAAAAGACACCAAGGGGCGTTCTGAACGTTGTATGCTTCTCGTCATCTGGGTGCATCTTGATTTGGTTATATCCTGAAAAACCATCCATAAAAGACATTCTCTCAAATCCGCACGTATTGTCAATAATGACATCTGTGATTGGGAGAGGAAAGTCGTCTTTTGGACATGTCGTATTCAGGTCCCTGAAGTCGATGCAAATTCTAATTTTACCGTTCTTCTTCATGACTGGAACAATATTAGCTAGCCAGTCTGGATGTTGCTCCTCTCGGATAAATCTTGATTCGATCAATTTCTTAACCTCTGCCTCGATGGCTTCCATAATCTGCGGACGAAACCGTCTTTGCTGTTGTTTGACAGGTTTGGCATCCGACTTGATATCGAGGCGGTGCATTGCCACATTGGGGTCGAGCCCTGGCATATCTTCATAGTTCCAAGCGAAGACGTCAATATACTCCCTGATGAGAGCAATTAACTCCTCCTTCTCATTTGGGGGAAGACTATCACTGATGAATATAGGTTTTGGGTTGGCCTCGTTACCCATGTTAATTTGGTCTATTTTATCTTCAGTGGGGGGTTCTCTCTGTTCGAACCTATCACCATACTGCATGTTCAGGTGATGAACCCACGGGTCTTCTAATGTTGGCACTTGATCATCGTTCTCCATTGTGGACGGATCAGCTGTAGCCATGTTCGCCATTAGGGCTTTGAATGCTTCCCCCGGGCTTGTATCGGAATCACATTCCGAGGAATCTGACGGGTACCCATCTTTGTATTGCTCAGACGATTGGTTATTGATTAACCAGCAACATTCGTCTTTTGAAGAAGATTCATATCCTAACCCTCGTCTAAATTTATAATAATCATCCGGTTTCCTTTTTGGTACATATGTTGCTTTGGCTGGAATACGGGGACCTCGATCGAAGTATAAACCTTCTCCGAGTGTGAAATCATATCCTTGTTTTTCCATGAGCTTGCGCACTTCCGGGCTATACCTAGATAGATGCTGACCAGGTTTGTCATCATTCTCATCTTCCCTTAAGAAATGATCTGGTAATGGAAAACCCTCTCCTTTACCATAAATCACTTCCCTTTCGCCTCCTATTTTGGTAGGAATGACCAGGGTTGTTCCGAAAGAATGCTGGAGGTGTTTCTTTGTTATATAGGACGATCGAAGCGGCATATATAAATCGGGATTATCATACAATTCTTTTATCACATCATCAAGAGACAGGGAGTACTCTAAATCGTTATTTATTTCATTATTGGCAAGTTGCCAGTTACAACTGCCCTCTGACGATTGTTCATCGTCAAGGTTGATTACAAAGGGTACAATATCGTTTAAAACATAACCTCCATTGTAATCAAATCCGGCTTCGGTATCAGCTTCTTCTCCGCTGTCCGTGCCATGGGCCGATGATTCAGTATCGGATGCGTTACCATAAAGGAGAGAATCAGTGAAATAATTCTCATACCCTTTGAATGGTTGCTTATCCGCGACCACCGTCCTAACCTTATTATCAGTGTCGACATATTTCAAACACTTATGGAGAGTGGAGGGGATTATAACATTACTATGGATCCAAGGCCGACCCAATAGTAGGTTATATGAAGTCTCGGCATCGATCACATAATATATGACTTCTGTCTTCAAATCTCCCATTTGACATTTAACCCGGATCTTACCCAAGGGTCTTGACCCGCTAGTATTGAATCCATAGATAACAGTGCCTGTGGACACCGGCTATGCATCAAGTGAAGCGGCATAATACTCACAGCAGAACCCGGATCCACTTGGATTCGGTTGACTTTGCTGGAGCCAATGTACCCAATGAAATATAGGGGTCGATCATGGTTTGAATTCTTCGTCTGCATATCATCTTTGGTGAAGGTAATGCAGGGAAGGTTTTTAGCCGCTATATTGCAGTGTTGAATTAACGGTTCTGGCTCTTCAAGTGCCGGCTTGATCCGATTAAGGAACACTTCTGAATTGGCCAAGGCTTCTTGCAAGGCTTCCCTGGTTTCTTTAGACAATCATAGCAACTCATACAATGTTATCCGCGCTAGGATGTTAGCTAGTTGAGCCATAATATCAAAGACGTGCGGAGTGTTCGAGCTTTCTGGTTTATCTCTTCCAATCGGACGATTGAAACGAGATTGCTTCGGATTCTGAACCTCCTGAGGCCTCTTTTCTTTTTGTTTATCAACTGGCTATCGTCAAGCTTCTTCAACCGGTCTAGGAGTCGTAATCACCCCCAGCTCCATGAGAGTTTTAGCTGGTCCCCGTTTAGTCACCCCCTGCTCAGCTAACTGATCACTAGGCGATGGATAGTTGAAGTGATACTAATTTCCGCTTCTAGTGGCAAAGACTTCTTGTTCTTCTTCGGAGAGCGGGAAGGTGGGAGCTTCATTACCATCCTCTTCGAAGATCGCGGAGGTAGCATTGCAGGACTTGCCTTTACCCTTTCTGGTCGAGGAAGTCGTCCACTGATCGTCTTCAATTAGGTCGGGATGAACCCAGAGGATTTCACCGTTTGGGGCTGTGTGTGGCACAAGTCCTTTTTGGCGCTGTCCATGTGGGTCGTCGTTCACTATCTTCATTCATACTTTGGTGATGCGTTCTGGTTTAAACCATGCTGTGGGCACCGATCCAAAGCTGATTGAAACCGCATTTACTCCAATATTCTTGGACGGCTTCGGGGTTATGACGCCTACATCAATTAACGCCTGGATCTTATCCTTGAGATGGTAGCATGACTTGGTAGGGTGATGGACCGCTCTATGGTACGAGATTGGTGTGGTGCTTGTTGCTGTGGCTGTTGCTGAGGTTACAATTAGAAAGTTTGATTAGCATCAACTGCATTAGCATGTGCCTTACCTTTCCCTCGTGGGACGAAATTCTGTTGCGGAGCATTATTCGCCTGTTGGCCTCTTTCCGCCTTCTTCCTTCTGAGGAATCGCTCGGCTTGCTCTCCTCGGACCTTCAAATCCTTCCATGTTTTGGACGGTGCTGTCCCCATTGCTTCCAACACGTCCAATGCGAGGTTGTTGTGGCAAGTCTGGAGAATGAACTCCTCAGTGATCGGGTCCCGACAGTTCATCGCCTTGTTCCGGAACCTTTTGACGAAGGTGTCAACCAATTCCCCGTCTTTTTGTTTCTCGTCAAGCAACGACCCGATGGATATCTCGGTGTCATCGTCGAAGAAGTCGGTGAGGAATTTAGTCTTCATGTCGTCCCAGCTATTCACGCTTCCTGGCTTGAGGCGACAATACCAATCGAAGGTGGCTCCACGAAGAGTGCCAACGAAGGACCGTACCATCAGAGGCTCATTACCAGAGATAACCCCCAGGTGTGATTTGAAGTAAATCAAATGCTAAGTGGGTGAACACATCCCATTAAACGGCGTGAAGTTAATTAGATTGAACTTCACCGGATATGAGATTGATTCCCATTCTCTTGGGTATGGACAAGGAATGCCCGTCTTCTTCATCTCTTGAGCGGAAATCAATGTTTTTAATCTTCAAGCTTTCACCTGTGTTTTCGCTAGCATTCTCGTTACCACCCCCAGCATTAATGGGAGGATTATTGGCATTATGAGCTTCATTCGCATTCGTGTCCTCATCTTCCTGATTAACCTGGTTACGATGACTTGGTTCGCCTTGCTGGTTTGTCAGTGCTTGGATTTGTTGGTCATGCATTTCTCTCATATTCTGCATGGTCATCTGCATTTCGAACCTGAAGCTCTCCTGTTGTTTAGCCATGGCTTCTTCAAGCATCTTGGCCACTTGTTCCGCACTTATCATAAGTGCCTCGCGGGGTTGGCCCTCGCTGGATACCATATTATCTGATGCAACCGCAGAGCCGGCATCCGATTCTTTATCTTCTGAAGGTAACCTTGTCCGAATCCTACCATAAGTTGCTCGTTTGATGGTTCCAGATTGCAGACGGGTTATACGTCGGGGTGCTTTCAGAATCGACTCGAGATTATCCTGTGTCGATGTCCCTTTGCTGGCCATATTAGTGGTGACCCTCGGAAATTCTCCGTCTTCAACCACCATTCTTCTTCGTCGGAAACGCCTAGGCCTTGGTTTTGGTGTTTCGGTACTGAGCCTTTCGAAGACCGAAATTCTCTCGGGGACTGTATTGGTACAGTTGCACTCTGACAATACTGCCCGAATGAGTTTGGAACAGGGGCATTGAGTTTCTAGTTCTCGAGGACTCCTTTTTCTGGTTTTACTCGTACCCCTAACACGATAGTACAACTCGTCTGCTTGAAGGTCGGAGTAACCTATCGTGTGTTGGCACAACTTATCAAGTATAATGCTATCGTCATCAGATGACAATGTTTCCTTCTGAGGGCGAACTGCCTTCTTTGGGCTTTAAAAAGTCACGCGCCTCAAAACATGCCTTTGTGGGCGTGAGTTCTTAGCAGGCTCCTGGACTTCAATGCGCAAATTGATGCACTTAGCTGCCCTGATCTCCTTGTCATGTTGAAGGTGGCGGCGACTCCCAGCATGTTGAGTCGTTCGGGGCTTCTTTATCAGGCCCAAACGTTCTTGAACTGGAGCTTTGCATTGTCCATCGGGAAGTGGACCGAGGCATTCCAAAACTGACTTCTTTCTTCGGGATGATTCTGCGTGATCTCCCAGAGTAGCCATGGGAATTATTGGCGATTTAGGTTGGTTCGCCGGAGGTTAAACTTTTGCTGAAGGCTACAAAGGTTTCTCTTTAGCCTGAATCGCCGCTTCAGACTTCGGCCTCCAGACTTGGCGGGTTGGTGGCGGCTTTTTGGCCACTTCCTTCTGCAGTCTTCTGCGGGCTTCTTGGACTTGAGCCCGTGCTTGCGCTGACAGTGCGCGGCGCTTGCGAATGTGCTCATCAGGTGTTGAACGATTCCGTTTGACATGGATCCATTCATTTGTTGGCGGCTTGGAGGAGCTGCCATTCATTGTTTGTTGAGGCTGCTTGCCTCTCCTGTTCTTCAGATCCGCGTTATAGCGGACTCCGTCAGTGGACTCCATCACCTTTGCGAGTTGCCGTGCCAGGCGTTGATGATACGGGTGTATCTTCTCTTCGGGAGCTTAGCGATCCTCATGGGAGCTTGAGGATAGATAATTCTCATGGTATCTTGAGAATAGAGTAGAGGAATCGTGGACGAGGTCATTGGAGTCGACGAAGTCGAAGGATTCGTAAAAATTGCAGGAAGTACAGTTGGACTCTGGCCGGTCGACCGGCTTGGTCACGGCGGTCGACCGCTAAGTGCACAGACCCAGACTATGTCTCGGGACTGAGAGCGGTCGACCGATGGTGGCGCTGCGGTCGACCGGAAACACTGTAATCGATTTTTCCAGTTTTCGTCGTTCTGACCGGTCGACCGCCTTGGGTACTGCGGTCGACCGCGTAGCGGTTCCGGGCCTGGGTCTGTTTCCTGCTCCAGTTGGGATTTCTGTTTAGTATAAATAGAAATACGACTTTTCTAGGGAAAAACTGAGATTGTAATCAGAAAAGAGATCAGGGAGGTTGTTCTTTGATCTAGAGAGATTGTGAGAGAGAGATTTTGTAAATCCAATTGATTCTCATAATCTAGAGAATGTATTTTCCTTCGCCCTAATTATAACTCTTGTGTTCTTCAGTCGTTTTCTTCTTTACCCACTCTTGATAATTCCGCGATCAAGAGTGCTCGCACGGCAACTCGTATCAAGTTGGTATCAGAGAGCTAGATCCTGTGAAGGGGGGAACTGTGTATGGTCCTTACTCGCTCACAGTACAAGAAGCTTGGCGAGATCCTTAATTCGTCGGAGGGGGTCCATAAATTAAGGAAGGAGAAGATGACTGAATCAGATAATTCAACAAGACTTGATGCCATGGAGAAGCAGATTGAGACGATCGGGACGACTCTTACCCAAATCGTGGGTCTCATCAACGGAGGAGACAAAAAGGAGGAATCTTCTTCGAAGGGTAAGAAGGGACTCTTCGAATCCGATGAGGAGAGCGAGAAAGCCGATTCAGAGGGAGAGACTGAGATGGTCAAGACTGCTGGACATCAAGGGGGTAAGAATCATTACCAGAATATGAAGATTGACTTCAAGGTTGAGATTCCTCTTTATGATGGGAGTATCAATGTGGAGAAGCTTGATGATTGGATCGAACGCATGGAGATGTACTTCACCCTCTATGGATATTCGTCCAAGGAGAAAATAGTGTTCGCGACATTGAAGCTTTCAGGGCACGCGTTGACGTGGTGGAAATCCTATTGCAAACAAGAGAAGAAAGCGGCGTCGTGGAACAAGTTCAAGGAGCTACTTCGGAAATAGTTTTATCCAGTGGGGTTCCTTAAGGAGCGTTGGTACAAGTGGTATGGCTTGCGCCAAAAATTTAATCAGACCGTTCAAGAGTACATGATGGAGTTCCAGCAACAGGCGATGGTCCTAAACATCGCAACGTCCGAGTACCCCATCTTCATGAAGTACATGGCGGGTCTGAATGATTACATTCGGAAGGAGATGAAGCTGTTTTTAGTAGAGACAATCGCAGAGGCGAGCGTGAAGGCTATTGCCATTGAGGGTCGGTAGAAGAAGGGCAACGAGACAAAGGAGGATTCCAAACCATCGGGGAGCAAGACGGGTGGCTCTCAGTCTAAGGATGAGAAGAAGAAGGTTGACTCGGGGAAAGCAGGATTGACATGCAATCACTGCAAGCAGACAGGGCATGTGGCTGATCGTTGCTGGGATAAGTATCCTCATCTGAAGCCAAAAGGATTGAAGAAGAAGGAGGAGAAGAAGGCGTATGTGATAGCACAGGGTCCGAAGGAGGTTCCTGGGATGACCGAACCCAATAGCAGTCTCAACCTTATGGCAGGGAAGCAGGCCACCAAAGAAGATGACGACCCGAGGGAGCAGCTCTTTGTTCTGAAGTTGTAGGTCAAGACCAGTTTAGTGGATGCTATTGTAGATCCAGGGAGTCAAAAAAATCTGATATCTGAGGCATTAGTACAGAAGCTGGGATTGAAGATGGTGAAGCATCCGAAGCCCTATCCATTAGGGTGGATTCAGAAGGAGGCGGGATTGAGTGTGGTGAACCAGTGTTCATTCAGATTTGCGCTCCACGAATCATATATTGACGAGGTCACATGCGACGTGGTTCCGTTGGATGTTTGCCAAAAGTACACGTTCAACAATGATGGCGAGCAATTCATTTTTCGTTTAGTATCTCTTCCACAGGAGAGGAGCTTGGTGACAGTCACTCAGGCTAAGAGGTTGGTGAACGCGGGCAGGAAGTTCGTTTTATTGTTTATTCGACCGTATAAAGAGCAGCTGAGTAGGATGTGCTTGTCCACCTTGGGCAAGCTCCAGGAGGGAGATATTGATAGGTTGAAGGTCAAGTATGCGGACTTGTTTTCAGAGATCATGGGACTACCACCACGTCGAGGTGTAGAGCATGAGATTATGTTGACCGGGGAGAGTTCCTTACCTAACATAGGCCTATACCGCACATCAGTACTGGAGTCCGAGGAGATCAAGAAGCAGGTTCAGGAGCTCTTGGAGGCGGGAGTGATTATGCCGAGTTGTTCACCTTGCGGGTCACCAGTGTTGTTGGTGCCCAAAAAGGATGGAGGCTGGCGCATGTGCGTGGATTACCGGGCGCTCAACAAGATAACCATCAAGAATCGTTACCCATTACCGCGGATCGATGATCTTATGGACCAGTTGGAGGGAGCGAGGTTTTTCACGAAGCTGGATTGAAGTCTGGTTACCATCAGGTGAGGATTCGGGAGGAAGACACTTGGAAGACTGCGTTCAAAACCAAGCAAGGCCTGTTCGAGTGGTTGGTGATGCCGTTTGGATTGTGCAATGCTCCAGCTACCTTTATGAGGCTTATGAATGATTTGTTGCGACCCTTTATAGAGGATTTTTTGATAGTTTACCTTGATGATATCTTGGTGTACAGCAGGACTTGGGAGGAGCATCTTGTTCATGTTGAGAAGGTATTTGAAGTCGGACAACTGAAGCTTAACGGGAAAAAGTGCGAGTTCGGGAAGGACGAGTTGGTGTATCTCGGCTTCATCGTAGGGAAGGGCCAGCGGAGGATAGATCCAGGCAAGGTGGAGGTGATCACAAAGTGGCCGACGCCGAAGACAGTGTCTGAGGTGAGGAGCTTCATGGGGGCTTGCCAGTATTTGCGCAAGTTCATTCGACATTTTTCGACTTATGCGGCACCGTTACATGGCCTCACAAAGGCTAAAGTTCAGTTTGAGTGGGGAAGGACGCATGAGGAGGCTTTTCAGTTGCTAAAAAGGAAGATCTCGGAGGCACCGGTGTTGGCGTTGCCGAATTTGCAGCGGACTTTCGAGGTAGAGACCGACGCGTCTAATTATGCGATGGGCGCGGTGTTGATTCAGGATGGGAAACAGGTGGAATACCACTCTGAGAAGTTTTCGGGTGCTATTGCGAACTACCCAACCTACGACAAGGAGTTCTATGCACTATATCAAGCAATTAAGCATTGGAGGGTGTACTTGTTAGGGAAGGAGGTGGTCGTGCATTCGGATCACAAGCCATTGGAGTTCTTACATGCCCAGACAAAGCTACAGCAGGCACGGCACATGAAGTGGATGTCCTATTTGATGGCTTTCAACATCATTATTAGGTACAAGAAAGGGGCGACGAACAAGTTAGCCGATATGTTATCTCGTCCGCCGATAAGGTCTTTATTGGTGGCGACGCGTATTCAGCCCTTGGTTTCTTTGGAGTATGTACAGCTGTATGCATCCAGTAGGGACTTCGGTAGTGTGTTTGAGCAGGCGAAGGCTGGTCGAAGGGGGGAGTATGCACTTGGAGAAGATGGCTTGTTGTATCGTGGGACATCACTATGCATTCCGGAAGATGGAGATAGGTTGCAGTGGATTCGGGAAGCGCATACCTCGCGTGTGCAAGGGCATTTTGGCATTCAGAAAACGCTTCTCAATCTACGGCGACATGTGTTTTGGCCAAGGATGCTTGATGATGTGACCAAGTATGTTGAAGGGTGTAAGTTATGTTGTATTTCGAAGCCTTCTAACAGAAAGAGGGGATTGTAGCTACCATTACCGGTTCCTTCTAGGCCTTGGGAGAGCATTTCTATGGATTTTCTAGGAGGGTTGCCGACTACGAAGCGCGGGCATGACTATTTGTACGTTGTGGTGGACTGGTTCAGCAAGATGGTGATACTGATTCCTTGTAAGAAGACCGTGACAGGAGCGGGTGCAGCACAATTGTTCTTTGAGCATGTGTGGAAGCACTTTGGGTTACCGAGCTCGATTATTTCGGATCGAGATAGCCATTTTCTCGGGCATTTTTGGGATTCTTTGTGGAATTTGATGGACACTAAATTAAAGAAGAGCACGGCCTTTCATCCACAAACAGACGGACAAACGGAGGTAGTCAACCGGACTATGGTGCATATGTTGCGGGGGTATAATTCCAGGCATCCTAAGACGTGGGATGAGAGTTTACCATATTTGCAGTTTGCTTTTAATCGGGCAATTCATGGATCTTCCGAAAAGTCACCGTTTGAGACTTGTTATGGATTTTTACCGCCGAGCCCGTTCGATCTTGTGTTTTCAAGTGAGGCCACAGTGGACAGCAAGGAGGGGAGTGAAAGACAACGTGCTCAGCGATTTCTCGAGAAAATTGCAAATATTCATGCCACGGTTGAAGCTCAATTGAATAAATCGCAAGCTAAGTACAAAGCGAAGCATGATCAACATCGGGTTCCTTGTAACTTTGGTAAAGGCGATATAGTATGGCTAAAATTGACTAAGGAGAGGCTCAAAGGAGAAGGGAAGAAGTTGAAGCCTATTTGTTATGGTCCGTTTCTGATTATCGATCAGATTGGCGACAACGCTTTTCGTTTAGATTTGCCACCTTACTTAGGCATGTATTCGGTGATCAATGGCGAGTACTTGAAGTTGTTTGAGCCTCCATTATTGGATGATGAAGGTGATGACAAGATGATCTTACCGCATGTTGAAGACTTGTGGTTTGATAGAGAGGAGCCACTGAAAGAAGATTGCATTTTGGAACGGAAGACGACCAAGACGAGGCGGGGGACGAAGGAGTCGTTTCTCATTGGACGTCAAGGTCAGGTCCCTAGCAAGGCCAAGTGGTTCAACAGAGAAGGAGGGGCTCGCGAGTTCCCTCAGCTGAAGTTCTAACTTGAATGGGACTTTAAGTTCCTAAAGGGGGACCCATGATACGGGTGGTATCTTCTCTTCGGGAGCTTAGCGATCCTCATGGGAGCTTGAGGATAGATGATTCTCATGGTATCTTGAGAATAGAGTAGAGGAGTCGTGGACGAGGTCATTGGAGGTGACGAAGTCGAAGGATTCGTCAAAATTACAGGAAGTACAGTTGGACTCTGGCCGGTCGACCGGCTTGGTCACGGCGGTCGACCGCTAAGTGCACAGACCTAGACTATGTCTCGGGACTGAGAGCGGTCGACCAATGGTGGCGCTGCGGTCGACCGGAAACACTGTAATCGATTTTTCCAGTTTTCGTCGTTCTGACCGGTCGACCGCCTTGGGTACTGCGGTCCACCGCGTAGCGGTTCCAGGCCTGGGTCTGTTTCCTGCTCCAGTTGGGATTTCTGTTTAGTATAAATAGAAATACGACTTTTCTAGGGAAAAACTGAGATTGTAATCAAAAAAGAGATCAGGGAGGTTGTTCTTTGATCTAGAGAGATTGTGAGAGAGAGATTTTGTAAATCCAATTGATTCTCATAATCTAGAGAAGGTATTTTCCTTCGCCCTAATTATAACTCTTGTGTTCTTCAGTCGTTTTCTTCTTTACCCACTCTTGATAATTCCGCGATCAAGAGTGCTCGCACGGCAACTTGTATCAGTTGACGTCGCCTCTGGCGGGCTCTCTTCGAGGGAGTCACTGCGCCCTCAACGGTGGAGGCATTGGCGAGAACAGGTTTGACCTGGTTGGAGGTCGGTGGAGCTTCACCCGATACAACTTCGGCATCAATTGGGGTGAGATCTTCGTTGGCATTCTGCACTTCTTCATACCAACGGACTTTTCTCCTGGAGGAGAACTTCTTGGACTTGCGGGGGGAGGTGGATCCGGAGGATGATAAATACTCCTCGAACTTTTGTTGGTCGAATTCATACTCGACCTCCTCCTCGACCGGGATCGAGATCCGCGGCTGCGACGCAACGATCTCGGCAGCAAGATCGGTGGCTCCCACTGTGGTCGCCAGATTGTTCGCGGTGAAAGTCGTTTTCATTGAAGTCATTGTCTTTTTAAGCAACAGTTTATCGGTTACAAAAGATCTGGTCTTTTTATAAGATCCGGTTACAACAAAATCAAAGAAAAAAGAAAAATTACAACTCTCCTACGAATCGCGAGATCCTGTTTTGCGGTCTCTCGCTTTTGTGGGTTCTTCGCCTGCGTCGGGGTTAATCCGTGGACCACCGCGCGATCTTGATCCGGTCGGATCTACACGGTATGACGGGTGCTATTTCACAAAGGAAATAACAGCCGAGGGGATTATTTCACCAAGGAAATAATAGCCCTAAGTAATTGAAATCGACCAAGTGAAATCAATACTCTTCTCGGGATCAAAAAGCAAGTTTTGATCCGGAGGATGACCGTGTAGATCTCAGATCTGATCTCTATCGAACTCCTGCCTTATTTGGCGTGGATGATCGCCAAGAACCAGATCTGAAAAGTCCGAGTCTTCCAAGCTCCAAAGCTCTAACCTTTTTTAGTCTTGAGCCACCAAGCCTATTTATAGGCATTTAGAACCAGATCTGGGCTCAGATCTGGGCCCAGATCTGGGCCTCGGTTTTGGCCGAGTCCTCCAGGTGTTTGTCATTTTGTCGTTTTTCGGTTTCACGGTTTATCCGAACTCTGATTTGTTGATCTGGACTCTGATTTGGCAGTCCGGATCCTGATTTGGCAGTAAATCTGCTTTGGTGTTTAATCTCGTCGCCTTGTTAATCTGCTTTGTCGCATCTCACTTAGCTTCGATGTTGTGGTCTAACGATCACGCTTGGATACATCGCCTGATGGTTCGTTGGTTTGTCAAATCACCGTGCCGAACTGTGTTAAGGGACCTATAAGCAGTTTTATACGCCTACAAGGAGGTTTCGGTTCGGGCCCATTTGCTTATATATATACTTATATTCCCAAATTCTTCCATTTTTTTGTTTTCCCACGTTGTTCAGCAGCCACCCTTCCCTTAAAACCCTAGAGAATTTTCTTTTGAGTTTAGGAAATCTTTGAGAAGCCAAAAGACCTAAAGGAAGGCGGGATCATCAGCTTTAGGTGAAGGAGGATCGTGTCTCTCGTGTGTTTGGGAGTCCAGGACGATTTTTGAGGTGAGTTTCATCTCCTCCAAACCCTCCCCTAGTTTTCTTGGTTTTATTTGGTTTTTATGGGATTTTTAAAACATATTTTATGAGTAAAGATCACACTTTTAATCTGTATGATATAAAGATTTAATCTTTTTGATTTAAAATATTATGAAACAGATTTTTTAATCTGGGTATAAGTTCTGAAGTAAAATTTACATGAGATTTTGCCGATTTGATTTTTTTCATGATGAATTTATCAATATAACCATGTTAAGGTTAGTAGATCCCTTCAAAAGTTTATATTTGTGATTTCATTTAGTAGCATAAGTCCCCACTATGTTAAACATGAGATTTATACGTGATTATACACTCCATGATAATAATTTCACAAGTTCTTGCGAGAAAAATTGGTTTAGTTTTGTGAATCATGTTATTGTTTCCTATACCCAGATCAGTCGACCGACCCAAAGAATTTGTCAACCAATGTACCCTGATTAGTCAACCAAAATGTGGAGTCGGTCGACCAATCAAGGCCTTTTTCTTGAGAGCTTATTTATGCACGTCACCGGTCGACCGATGGAACATTGTGGTCAACCGGCATGGGTTGTTTTGCATATATTGTTGTCCTTCTTCATGCTTTTGATCTCACATATAAAGTACGAGTCACACATCAATACGCATGCATTGTTTACGAGAGAGTACGTTTTGGATTTTGAGCACGTATTAGCTTTTGGAGGTACGTAATCTAACATTTTAAGTTTCTCATGATAGAGAGTAATGTTTATTTAATATTACGTTAGTTTTGGATGCTTGAGTGGGGTTAGTTGGTACATCGCAATGAGACCAAGGATTAACTATACCAGAGTAGGTTAGTTGGTATCAAAAATTACCTATAGGGCATCACACATAGCTCATGTTGAAAGGAAGGTGATAAACGTCATTATCTGAGTTATAGAGAATCATCTGATGCTAAAGATCAACTAAGGAGCCAAATCAACAATAGGAATCACAATCCAACGACCCCTACAAATTGAGTAAAGGTTAACGTCTCAATAAACCAGATAAGACGACACCTCATATGTTGACTCCAAAGGTAGCCGACAAATTGATCAGACGAGACGACACCTCCTGTGTTGACTCAAAAGGTGGTTAACATCTCAATCAGACAAGACAATGCCTCCATGTCAACTCGAGAGGCAGTAATAGCCGACTTGAAGTTTGAGACGAGACCCGAGACGAGATCCTCTTCGTGTCGACTAGAGAGGCAGTGATAGTTGACTCAAAGTCCTAGATGAGACCCCTCCATGTCTACTCGAAAGGTGATGGTAGTCGATTCAAAGTTCGAGATGAGATCCCTTCATGTCGACTCAAAAGGCGGTGTCAATCGACACACCTTGAGTCAACTCAAAAGTTTCCCATCTCATTAGATAACTCCCACTAAACTAAGGTGAAGTTTCAATGCTCTTTGTGACACTCTGACAAAAGATATTATAAGTCAATGAATCTCTTCAACACAAAAATGCATTGCACAAAGTTCAAGACACAGAACATGTCTCAGAAGCTATGAAGAAACTCATAGTTTTTGAGATAGTGTTCATTGTCTCAAAAGCTATGAGGAAACTCATAGTTTCTAAGACAGTGGTGACTGTCTCGGAAACTAGAGCAAGCTTAGCGATGGTTTTCTTGAGTTTTGTGTGGTCCACGTGGCTTCATAACTGCTAGGAATCATCCATAAGCGTGGGGGATCCTTTATAAGAGAAAATCTAGCCATAACTATAGAAATAATGGCATTTAAATATGGTGGGAGTGGTTATAAAAAAAGCCAGAAATAAGCCATGTTCCAAGACAGTGGCGACTGTCTCGGAAATAGGAGTTTGCCAAGGACGTAGCATACCAGAGCAAGAAAAAGCATAGACTTGAGAATTTTGAGCATACTAAACAAGAGGGAAGGAGAGTCTTTATCATGTGCAATCCCTTTCAGAGTTCTTGTGATTCCTCGAGATTTAAGCTTTGACTGGATCTTAGGAAGAGTGTTCATCTTACGTCAATAAGATATTCACTTCTTTTCTTACTTTTAAAATGAAGCCAGAATCCTAAATAGCCTTCAGATTTTAACTTGGATCTGTGATTTGGTCATCTACGGGCTAACGCACCCCCGGCACAGGTAAAGATCTCACGCAAGCAACAAACGATAAACGTTCTTGCATGTGTTTCTAGGCAGCACTTATAATCTTGTTTTGTGGTAAAGAGTAGTTTTACGAAGCATAAAGGCTCGCTGTTTTGTATTCCTTGTAATCAATAAATAGTTATAATAAATTCTACAATAAAATTTATTCCTGACATAAACACACTGGCGACCATAGTAGGAGCCAACGGTCTCTCTATCGAGACCGATATATCGCAACCGATCAAGATCCTAGTTGAATCCACGATTGAATACGAGTTTGACCAAGAAAAGTTTGAGGAGTATCTATTATCCTCATCCTCAAAATCTTCCTCGCCTCACAAATGTAGGAAAATTTCATCTTCAAAGAAGGTTTTCCGCTCTTCAACTCCATTGAAGCCTACGGGTGAATACTCTCACCCGATTGTTGTTGAGGATTCCCCTCACAACAATTCTCCGACAATCAACAATGTTGAAAACTCTACTCATAATCATTCTTCTCTAGTTAAGGAGTTATTAAATCAAAGTCCATCGATCCTAATGAAGAGGGCTCGTCAGAAACAACGTAAGCGCCACGCTCGTCAAATGGTTAAGGCCTTAGAACAAGTAGAAGGGGTTCGCTACTATATGGATTTAGAGTCAAGGAAATATCGAGTGGTCCAGTTGCCTCAATGACAAACCACTCGCATCTCTATTAAACTATCGATAGAGGAATGGGTTCTCATCAAAAAAGCCCATTCGACCCTCAGAGAATGTGTTCAAAAGCATCATGCAAACGTCGCTCGTGCCCGTGCCCTTCTACAATAAATGTAAGAATGGAAGAAGAAAATGATGGCCAAAGAATCACTAAGAACCTACAAAGTTTGGATCCCAAAGTCTGAACTTGCGCGAAAATTAGAATCTCTGACTACCACCTTCAACTGAGACACTTGTCAGTGTCTCGACCAAAGGGATTGTGTTCGAGACACTTGCTACTGTCTCAGAAGAGGTAACTCTGTCCGAGACACTAGCAAGTATCTCAGCCTAAGATCAACCTCGGAGGCTAATTCTTCAACTCCGTCGACATCCGCTCCTTGTTTGTCCATTGCAACAACATTTGCTACTCCATCAGTGAAGCCTTGGGTTAGTCCTTACCTATCAAAGTTCAAAATCACAATGGCGGATCACCTTGGTCCTTTACACGAGAATCAAGGCAAAATTCTAGTCAAAGAATGCTTGGGTTCGATGAATAAATCCTAAGTAACTCTACATGCTAGGGCTTGTACGCATCCTCCCACCAAGTTAAAGCAATCTTATAGTGGAAGACTCCAATTTCCACCCGTTTTGAGGTTTGTATTGAAATTCAGGAGCCCATTAAGACTGCGTACCCACAAGGGGGTAGTTCTAAACGTGCGACTCCTGACGTAACCTTGGATCACTCAAAGGTAATGACAAGTCATCATGAGTATGTTAACAAAGCCCAACCACACCAATAGTGTAACTCATGTTGATGAGTTATACCATCAGACTGAAGGTAAGAATAAATCTCGGAAGAGGACTGTTCCAGAAACAAGTCCTTATTGCTCATGTGAAAGGCTCATCAGAGTAGTACTATCTAAATGTAGGTGTTCCAAAGGCACCCCACCAAGGGATTTTGTATTTTAGAGACTTTCCACTGAAACATCAAAGCCCAAACCGAGGTGTTTTTGAAAGAAAAGATCAACCATTCAAGATGATGAACTCCCAGAAGTCACCATCAATATGGTAGATAGCGATAAATGACATTCGACAAACTCTGACCCTGATTTTTCTTCGAGAGAAAGAGTTGATCAAAGACTCTCTCAAAGAATGCCACGGCTACAGCTAAGCACCACTAGACACAAAGATTACAGAAGAATGCATGAAAGTTTGTCTTCAGATGAGGAGCTCTCAGATACTTGTTCCGTAGTCACTTCCAATGACACGATGTCCAATGTAGCACAGGCTAGAGAGGCATTCACTATCACACCTGACCAATTAGCTCAAATGTTGCAAGAGGCTCTGGCAAAGTAGTGAGAAGAAATCATAGCTGAGATGATGATGGAGATGGAGTTGACTATGCAATAGATGAGAGAATTACAGACTTAACAACCTCATCAACAACCTGAGCCTAGTTAACAGGTTGAGTCTAGTTAGCGCAATACCACAAATGTGGTTGATAGTGACCCAAAGGTGGATGAACACATCTTTACCGACACACCTCCTAACAGCAATAACACTGGGGGTGGTCCAGTTGAGCATCCTCAAACTCAACATCCCCCGAAGAAAAATATGGGTGAAGGTAAGAAAATAGAATAGCTCAAGAACAAGATCAATGCTTTGATGTTGGCTCAATAGGTGAATAAGACAGGTATTCCATGCCCATATCCGAGGGAGTGGGAGTCAATTCCATACCCGCCAAAATTCAGTCTGATAAACTTCACTCCATTTGATGGGAAAGGCTCACCAACCCAACACTTGATCTACTTTAAATCTTACTTTGGTATGATCTCTAGGAATGAAGCCTTGATGGTCCGATTATTCGTTGGAACCTTTCATGGGGCCACTTTTGATTGATAACGACATCTCAAACCTGAAAGCATTAATAGTTGGAATGATATGGAAAGCCTATTCCTCACCAATTTCTTCGACGATGATATCAAAGTATCAATTGGAACATTGCTGGATGAGAAACAAAAATATGGAGAGCCAGTTGATATCTTCATCAAACATTTTCAGAATAAAACAAAGAACTATCGAGACCCGATCATAGAGGAATTCATTCTCCAAACGTGTCACAATAATCTCTCTTTGGATGTTCTAGAAGCCATAGAGGTCATCCCTTCCAAGTCCTGTAAAGAATTGAAGATGCGTGGTGAACAAGCCTAACGCTTTCTCAAGAGGAAGAAGCTTGAAAGGGGTTAGCCGGTGGCCAATCCTCAAAAGCAAAATTTTAATCCTTGAGGCAGAGGAATGGGTCCCACAACTACTGTTGATACTCACAAATATCACAATGACAGCTACAATAGCAGTCCACGCAGCACTCATCATTTCAATTATAGCATCAAGCATAGCAATCTCCAAGGCAACCAAAGACTTCAGAACCTAGATTTCCAAAGGAGTATTCCTTCAAAGAGGATGAAGTGTCAGCTATCTTCATGTATCTCTTGGATAACAACAAGATCAAGCTGCTACCAATCACAAATGAAGAGGAAGCTAGGAAAACCTCAGATCTGAAGTATTGCGCTTATCATAAAAGGGTTCACCATCCTACTAAGGCTTGTTATGTTCTCAAAGATCAAATTCAAGCCTTGATTGATGCTGGCATCATAACTATAAAGTCCAAGAAAAAGAAAGTGGGTGTGAATGTAGTGTCCATCAGTTTCAGGTCCGTCCCTCAATCGTGGTTCCAACTAGAGCTCGTGTCGAAGGTAGAGATGAAGATCTGCTTGTAGATGAATAGTGGGCAGGATCCTCTTCTAAAAAGAAGTCCAAGAACAAAGATAAATCTTGTTGTCCTGCTACTGTAATCCCTGAGAAAGATGATGAAAGAGTCCCTACAACTCTGATCTGAATGCCAAAATGTTGGCTAAACTGAGGGTGGTTACAAATCCACCTACACTTGCTAAGAAACCCAGTTGCCAAACAAAAGGAGAAAGATCCTCAGCACAAAAAGATTCAAGTTCTGAAGCAGTCTTGTTTCAATTGACCGATTGGAAGAGATAAACCAGAAAGTTCGAAAACTACATACCCCTTCGATGTCATGGCTCAGTTGCCCAACATCCCAGTAAGGATCACTTTATATGAGTTTCTACGCCTCTCAAAAGATATCAGGGAAGCTTTATAAGAAGCCTTGGTCAATTCTGATGTGTTTCTCTCTCAGATTAAGCCAATCTCTGAAGAATCAGAGTCATCAGTTCAACACTACAACCTCACAGCCACACAATTCCCTTGCATTACTTTTACTAAGGAGGATATACAAGTGAGGAATTCAAAATATGGCAGGCCTTTGTATTTCACCGGATACATTGGCTCCAGCATTGTCAACCGAATCCAAATCGACCCAGGTTTCACTGTTAACATCATGCCATTCCGATTGATGTATTATCTCAGAATCCCCGCCATCAAATTGGCTTCCACGAGCACTGTAATCTATGGATTCAATACCAATGGATCTAGACCATTGGGTAAAATCCGAGTGAAGTGCTAGGCTTAGAGATTTAAAGTGCGAAGTCACATGTTACGTGATTAATGCAGAGACTTCTTACAACTTGCTATTGGGTCGACCTTGGATCCATAGCAACATTATAGTTCCTGTTGTTCTTCTTGTTTTGATGATGTTTAATAAACAATTTATAACTAATGTTGTTTGTCTAGTGTTTATGCTTATCTATTTATTATAGACAAACGACATGTTGGAGGACGGATGGAATCGAGCATTCACGATCAAATCTAATGGAGGTCTGCGAAATTGTGGAGTGAAGCAATACAATTCAAGTTAAAGATTCAAGTTTAAGCTTCATTTCGCAAGTTTACTAAGAATAGCTTCAATGAAGATCTATCAAGTTTGGGAAATTGTTTGTTAGATTTATACTTGTGTGTAGATACTTTAAGCTCATATATTAATCACACACATGTATTTGTTGATTTTGTTGATTTTATCAAAATATAGGTGTTTTTATAAAAATATTATTTTATTTGGTTATAGACTTCAATATCAGTTTATACATACTTTATTAAGTTTACAAAACCACTTTATAAAGTTTCAAAACATAGTTTAGTCAAAATGACAAAAAATAAGTGTTGTTGTATTTTCATGTTTTGGACTATTTTTATAAAATGATGATATTTTACAAATATAAAGCGTAATTCCAAAAATTCTTTTTGTAACATGTTCATTTACATGTTTACAATTATTTCTCAGAGTTTTACATTTTTTAGAATTTATTTGCTATTTTTAAAGGCACTTCAAAAATCAAATTTTCTGTTTCAATCAGGGTGATACAGTGTTATCAGTCGACTAATAGAATTTATCAGTCGACTGATAAAAATACCTGAAACCATCAAAAAACCTCTGTTTCTTTTTAGTCAACTGATTAGTGGACTGATGAGGTCATCGGTCGACTGATCAGTCGACTGATAAGCTCATAATGGCTAGTTTTGTACTATTTTCAAATTTATAGTTTTTAACTAGTTTACTAAATAATTTATTTCTCTCAAATGGAAAGTGATATTCATGAAATTATTTTTGTAACATATTCATCTACATGTTTAGAAACTTCTCTAAAAATTTCATCATTTTTGGAGTTGATTTACTATTTTTAATTGATTTTATAAAAGCAGATACATAAAAATTCCAGAATCTGTCAAAACTATTCAACGGGTGACTTCATCAGTCGACTGATGACATCATCAGTCGACTACTGACATCATCAGTCGACTGATGACATCATCAGTCGACGGATGACATATTTTCAGCCTATAATTGCTACTTTTTTAGATTTGTCTTTTTATGGTGTTTTTGGCATTTTCTTGGGTTTTTCTTGGCTTTGGGGTTTCCTATATATACCACATCATCCCTCAACACTTACACCCATCCAAGAGAATTGTTTAAATAGGTTTAAGAGTGTTTTGTGTTTGTTTAAAAGAGTGTTTCAAGTTTGGTTTGTGAAGATTGTTTCAAAAGAAGAGGAGATCATCTTTGGTTTGAGTTTTCCACTTCACATTTCCATCTCTCTTGTTCTAGAAAAGTTTTCTCAACTCAATTATCTAGCTTGTTTATATTTATATTATCATATATATATTTGCTAGACTTTAGTTGAGTTTGATTTTATTTCTCTTTGTTCACACACACAACTATTGAGCTTATTGTATTTACATTCGTAGTGTTATTTGGATTGTGGGTTTGTGATTTGTGAGATTGAGCTTACATTGAGTTCTCATCCAATTAGAGAACATTTTATTGTAATTGAGCATTATTGTGAGTTACACATTGTATTACACTTGTACACCGAGAGGAGTGATTGGTGAGAGATGGGGTCGATTCCAAGAGGAGTGGCATCAGTTGTAGTGCCTAGAGAGAGGTTGTAAATCCGAGTACTTGAGGAAGAGGACACAGGCTAGGCCAACACTAGAGGGTGTAGAGTATGATTGCTGTGTAGTTATAAATTTTTCGGTGAACTAGAAAACTGTAATGTAAGATGTAAACGTTATTTGGGTGAGCGTAGAAAACCTGGTTGTGATAGCGGAGATCTCCTCGAGGTGAGGAGCAGAGACATAGGTCATGGGGACCGAACTCCATGATCATATCGTTTCTTTATTATTGCATTAGTGCACTTATTTTTATGGTCATATCTTATATCACCTTTGTATTTTGCTTGTTGACTTTATTGTCCACTATCTAGTTAAGATTGTTTACCCTTGTGTTAATTGTATATCCTCGCATATATCTCATAGTATATCTCATTGCTAGGATATTTGTTATTAAGTTTTTATTTGGCATAAAATCGGATTAGATTAGCATAAGACCCTAATCACCCCCCCCCCCCCCCACCCCCCCCCCCCCCCTCTCTCTCTAGGGTCTAACAGTTCCTTCCACCCTCCATCAGTGTCTGAAATATATTCACACTAAAAATGAGTTCAAGATGGTGGTCACGGATAAGAAACCGTTTAAGGGGTTGGAAAATTACTTTACTGATTTCCTTCTTTAGGTGTTGAATCTGATACTAAACAATCGGTCCAAGGCACGGATAGCGAAGAAGAAGCTGATAAACCAGGCTTGATTATGATGAAGGTCTTATATTCAATGACATTAAACCTCTTGTAATCGATCTTGACGGTAGAGAAACGTCAGATGAAAGTTGTAACTGGTAACTTGCCGATCATGTAATAAATAATAATTTAGAGTACTCGCTTTGTCTTATCTATGTAATGCCAGAACGATATGATAACCCTGATATACACATGCCACTTTGATCATCTTGTATGACAAAGACGCGCATCCAAGATCCCTTCGAAACAACCCTTGTCCTAACTGCAAAGGCAGGGGGTGGAAAAGAAATAATTTTTGGTAGGGGAGTCATCCCCGCCCTCCAATCTTTTCTTAGAAATCAATGCCGATAATGAAGGACCCGGATGGCATTTCTTCATATACATCTCACAAGCACTTGATTATATGAAGAAGTAAGGATACAACCTCACACTTGGAGAAAGTCTTCATTTTGGTCAAGGTATTCGGGTTCCACCCCGTCCTTCCTATGTACCAAGAGGGAAGCCTGACAATTATTATGAACATAAGAGGGGCCTAGGCTATTTCTCTTCATCTGACGATGAACGTTGTTGGAAAGTCATCAACCAGTCATCCAACGAGTAGAGATGGATATTCATCAGATTCTACAGATTAGGATTCTGACGTTAGCCTTGGAGAAATGTTCAGAGGCCTAATATCAAACATGGCTACTGTTGATCCTACCACAATGAAGGAGGATGATCAAATGCTAACTTAGGAAGACCCTTTGATCTTCCACTTGACTATACAATATGGTGATCGATTTGAGCAAAGGGAACCTTCCACTGAAGATAAAGTGATCCAAGTGAACATGAGCGACGAGGTCAATCCGAAACCCATATTCATCAGTGATAGTCTTCCATTAGATGAGAAAGAAGAGTTGATTACCCTCATTAGGGAATATATTAACGTCTTCGCTTAGAACTATAAGGGCATGCCAGGACTTGATCCAAATGTAGCGACACACCACCTCAACATCAAACTGGATGCCAAACCTATCAAGCAATAACAGAGCCGATTTCATCTGCAAACCATGGAGGCGATTGAGGCAGAAGTTAAAAAATTAATGGATTCGGGCTTCATCAGGGAGGAACAACATCCTGACTTTTTAGCGAATACTATCCTGGTCCTTAAAAAGAATGAAAAAATTAGAATCTGTGTTGACTTCAGAAAACTGAATATTGCTTGCCCAAAGGATAATTTCCCTCATCTGATCACAGATGTCATCATTGAAAACACGTGTGTGTTTGAGAGAATGTCTTTTATAGATGGATTTTGGGTTACAATTAAATTAAAATGTACCCGAACAATGAAAATCACACTGCATTCAGAACACCGCTAAGCATCTTCTACTACACAGTCATGCCCTTTGGCTTGAAGAACGAGGGCATCACATACCAACGAGCAATGATAAAGATTTTCTAGGAACACATACGGAAGACTAACGAGTGCTATGTTGATAACTTAGTCGTGAAAAGCTGCAGCAAAGACGACCACAGTATAGACCTGAAGACGATGTTTGATCTCATGTGGAGTTACCAATTAAAGATGAATCCTACCAAGTCTTTCTTGGAAATATCTAGTGGTAAATTCCTTGGGTTCGTCGTCACCACAAGGGGTATCCATATTGATCCCGATAAAGTGAAGGTGATACATGAACTACAACCCCCAAAGAACCTCAAAGAACTCAGGGGATTACAAGGACGATTGGCTTATATTCGTCGATTCATCTCTAACCTCTCTAGAAAATGCTAACCATTCTCCAAGCTTACAAAAAAGGGTATATCATTTATTTGGGATGATACTTGTCAAAAAGCATTTGAAGATATCAAAGCATACCTGATGAATCCTCCTATCCTCGTTGCACCGAAATCGGGTAAACCGTTTTTGATTTATGTCAAAGTGACAAATCACTCATTAAGTGCTTTGCTTTCATAAGATGATAACAATGGTCATGCACAGGTAGTGTACTATCTGAGTCATACTTTGGTAGGGGCTGAATCTTGATATCTGATGATCGAGAAGGAGTGTCTCGCTTTGGTATTCGCAATCCAGAAAATACGACACTACCTAGTTAGACAGACAATCTATGTCATTTTAAATGTCAACCCAGTCCGGGTGTTCGTGACTCAACCGGCTTCAATGAATTGGAGGTTAGTGAGATAGGCCCTAAACCTATCCCAGTATGACATGCATTTTAAGCAACAGAAGTCAGTGAAAAGGTAAACAATTTGTGATCTTCTAGTGGCTAACCCTATGAAGGATACGGCCGAATTGTACAAAGATTTGCCAAATGAAATCCACGAAGTCAATACTACTTTGCATCAACAAGTGTGGCAACTAAACTTCGACGGTGCTTCCCAAACAACCAATGTGGTGAGCACTCCCGGATGTTTGAAAATATCTTCAGGAGTCGGAGTCATCCTAGTTTCCCCAGAGAAACACATATTGCCTCGAGCCTATTCACTTACTAAGACGTGCTCCAATAATATAACCGAGTACAACGCTGTTTATTGGACTCAGTTTCACTAAAGAGTTGAGGGGTCGAATATCTCGAAGCTTTTGGTGATTCTCAACTGATAGGCAATCAAGTTCGAGGAGAGTACTAATTTAGAAACCAAGACATGATCACGTACCACCAGGTGACCATCGAAATGGTAGACTCATTTGAAGAATTCTTCATTGAGTACATCATGCGTCTCCAGAGCACATATGCAGATGCACTGGCAACATTAGCAGTATCTTTGGCACAGCCTCCCGAGACAGAATAACTGGTTACGGTGAAAACTCAACAGCTTTTTATACCAGATTATGCTTTAGACATCAAAGAAGTGTACTCGACTAGAATCGAACTCGATCCTAGAGATTGGTGATTCCCCATTATTGATTATGTTACAAGGTATTTTACCAGAAGATGTAAAGGAAAGGGACTCAGTCTGATGAAGAGCACTGAGATTCTATTATAACACAGTGACTCAAACATTGTATCGTCATGCATATGACGGTTTGCTACTCCGGTGTCTTTCAACCAAAGAGACGTAAGAGGCACTCAAAGAAGTGCGTGATGGAACATGTGGCATACACCAACCCGGTCCCAAACTCTATGATCGACTTAGAAGAATGGGATATTATTGGCCAACCATGGTTAAGAACATAGTTGACTATACCCGACGGTGTCACGCGTGTCAAATACATACAAATTATATGAACCAACCTTCAGAGTATTTGCACCCTTCGGCTACATCATGACCGTTTAAGACATGGGGAATGGACATCGTTGGTCCTACTTTTCCTCCATATGCCAAAGGTGACCACTTTATTGCAGCAATCAATGACTATTTCTCTAAGTGGGCCTAAGCAATTCCATTTAAATAAGTAAAGACGAGTGACGTTTTCAAATTCATCAAACACCATATTATCTATCGGTACGGTGTTCCGAGATGAATTGTACATGATAACGGCCCTCAGTTTGTCAATAACGCCTCCATCAAATTCTGTAAAAAATTCAAGAATTCAATATGTTTCGTCGACGGCATATAGTCCCACTACGAATAGATTAGCTGAAGCCTTCAACAAGACCATCATAAAGATTTTGTCAAAACTTGTGAGAACCAATATGTCATGCCCCACTTCCCAGAATACAAGGAATCGGAACATGAACAAGCCTGCAATGTATTAGACTGAGGAGAATAAATAAGAATAAACATATCTCCTCAACCTAATACACTAAGCATCAAGAAATAAATACAGAAGGCACAGGTCCCCAATCACAGATAGTGAGAATATAATAAACAACTCGGAACAGAATATCCATATCACAAGTGAATATAATCCCAGACATAATATTCGAATCAACATGCTCGTATACAAAATTGAACAAATAAAAACTGAAGAAATATAAAATGCATCATTCAACGAAAAAGAAAGAAAATACTACAAAAGCAACTAGGACCATCAACTAAGAAAAGATAATTGAGCTTCGGCCTATTCTTCAACTCTGTCTGCAAAGGCACTCCTACTGTGAATATCCTAGCTCTGGAACATCTCCAAGCTGGACATGTCCTTCTTCTAAGTCTGACGTATACCAGAGAAAACAGGTGTACGTCAGTGTGCATGGAACACAGTAAGACCCCACAAAAGAAAAAACGAACGAACACCCAATGCAAAAAAATGATACAACAATAGAAATGACAAAAGGAATGTGCAACTGAAAATCCAACAAAATCAAAATGTAATCCATCATTAAAACGTGATACTCATACGGCTAACAACATACAGGAACCGGGTTGAATACTAGCCATCCTAAAAACTCACTAGTCCACATCTCACATAGAGTCAACGTTCATATTACTAGATAACTGACTGTTCATAAATCCTCTATCTGCATCCAATCCCGCTACACATGTGGCCAGAGGACTATACGTAAATCGTTTTCTGCCTGGTCCAAACTCAAGCAAAACTCGAGTGATGAACTAAAATCCCACTGACCAAAGTGATGTACACACTTTACTTTAGCCCTACAAACCAACCACAGTGACAACACCAATCACTGGCGGGATCCTGGAAGATACATCAACAGTCACATCTGATCACATGAATGAAGACTTCCCCATCACAACACTTCTCATTTTTCTAAGTCAAGCATCATAATCCACACTATATCTCTGGTTCACCTCCTAAATTCAATCAATGCACCCATACATAATGTCACTAGGTCTGTTCATGAAGCACAAGGCCACTAAGTCACAAACTACTAATGGTTCTCAAACACAATAAGCAACAGTAAATAAGTCTCGCTGATTCTATGTAATAACATGATGACAAGTCAAATACATTAAAATCGCAAAACATAAAATGTAATTATGAACAGTAGAATCATGCATACAGTCTAGTTTCATTAATATCTTGTTATTCGAACTCCTAAACTACTCATAAAAATTATCAGCAGCTAGATAACATCTAATATAACTATGGTCAAAAAGGAAATTGAAAACCGTGATTGTTGTAGACATGAAATATCGTAGTCTACAACCATCAACATAAGATTATAAATTAATTCCAAAAATAATAATTCTTTTTCAAAATAAAATCCCTTTAAATCATAATAATTATTCCAAAATAATATTTTCTCAAAATAGTTTAACAATTCAAAATAACTCATTTTTCCAAAATAAATTATTTTAACAAAATAATATTTTCTCAAAATAGTTTAACAATTCAAAATAACTCATTTTTCCAAAATAAATTATTTTAAATTATCTATTTTAATAATTATTCATTTAACAATTCAAAATAACTCATTTTTCCAAAATAAATTATTTTAAATTATCTATTTTAATAATTATTCATAACCAACCCCTTTTTCCAAATAAATTCTTTTCTTATCATAATAATTCTAAAAACATCTCAAAATAACCCTTTCTACAAAATAATTTTCCTTTAAATTACTTATCATAATAACATGCGCAGATGATTATATCATAATTTAAAAACAACTAATCACAATACAATCAAAATATGCATACAATGTATAATAAATCTTAAAAACTCAGATTTGAGCAAGAGAGATCTTGTCTACGAGGCCGAGGGACTTGCAGATGAGGTGGCGACACCATTGTTTACTGTTTTTTTTGTTCAACGACGCACGCAGCGGACTGTCGACTGATTTGTGGAGCTGGATGGCAACATCGACGACGGTGGAGCTCACGGCGGATATGAGAAGAAGGGCAACGATGAGGATCTGAAGGTGGCGAGGAGTGGTACAGGGACAGGCACTGGTGTGAGTTCTCCGTGGCCTGTTGATTTTGCTATCGCGGGAGTGGGTCACCGCGATGTTGATGCGAGGCGAAAGCGGGCATCGACGCAGCGGTGGTTGTGGGTGAAGGTGGCACGGCGAATGGGAGGCTTTAGATCTAAAGGGAGAGGCGGCCTGGTGGGCGTGGGCCTCGGGGTTTGAGGGCTGATGGTGCCCTGGGATGCGCGGTTCCATCGGCGTGGAAGGAGGGTCGTCGGGCAGTCTAGGGTGTTTAGCATGGGCTGAGAATGAACGGAGCATGCGCGGAGGAGATGAAGGAAATGAGAGGGCGCTGGGCTGTGGAGGAGAGGAGAGAGGCGGAGCGGCCGTGGTGGTCAAAGGGATGACTGTGTGGCTGACTTCGGTTGGCGCTAGAGCAGGCGCTGCGAGGTGGTGAGCGCGAGGATGCAGTGACGAACATGGGAGAGAGGAGAGAGAGAGAGGTAAATAAAGAGGGGATGGGGGTGCTGCTATCAGATTCAGGGTGACGAAAAAGAAAAATATTTATAGGGTTAGTGTTAGGGTTAGGGTTTTCGGTATTAACAAAAATAATTAAAATAATAATTAATTGCATATTAAATTAAATAATTATGGGAAAATTATCTATACAATAAAACGTATCAGTTATACTAATACAACAGATAATACGCAATAGTAGAAATAATACAACTAATTGTACAATTAAACAAGAATAATTAATAAAAATATAATTACTTTCATTTAAAATCAAATAATTAAGGGAAAATTACCTAGTTATGCTAATACAACAGTTGATATGCAATAGTAGAAATAATACAGTAAATTACAAAAATATTACGTAATTAATAATTCAACATAATGCATGAAATAATACATAATAGTAAAATAATAGAACATATTATTTAAAATGATACGTAATAGTATCGATAACACAACAGATTAATTCTAAAAAATTTTCCGCACGAAATTAATTTATAAATATTAAAATTATTTAAATAAATATAAGATTTGGACATTTATATCGTAGGAATTTCTAAAAATTTGGGAAAAATATAAATACTCTTTTAAAAATCATAATTAAATATTTTAAAATACTAAAAAAATATTTTAACTAGTATCAAAATTTCACGATCATTACATCCTACCCCCTTAAAACAAATTTCATCCTTAGAATTAAATCCAATGATAAATATTTGAAAAGAGAGACTCAACTCAATGCATATAGAGAAGAATTCAAAATAAATTGCATATCCATAAGTAGAGTGTGAGAAAAACACAAGTCAAAATATAGACACACAAACACTAAGTTCTCACAATGTAAATATATAATTTTTTATAATAAAAACACTAGAGATAAATGAATACAAATATACAATTCACTATTGTAAAACACTAAGTACCATAGACACAAAATGATATTTAATCATATAAAGTAAATATAAAATATTTATAGCACACATATAGAAAAATAATAAAAATATTCTATACAAAGCATCATTTAGACATAAGAAGAGAAAATTGTGAATGTAAATTCACATATTGTATATACAAGGCATGAAATATGTTATGAGAATGCATTAGGCATCAATATCAAATATAAGTTAAATGGGAAAGTCAAATACAAAGTCAAACAAGCAGAATATGATGATAACAATTATAGTAAATGGTATATAGTAGAGATCAATAATGTATAGTCAGAGGATATAAAATAAGCAAGAATAATGATAAAGCAGAAGTATAAAAAGCACGCAAATCATCAAGGGAATATATATAACATAAGGTCATAAGAAAGTCTAGTATGTAATATAAATAATAAGAATGATGTAAGTATAACATAAAGACAGTGAACATATATTGAAAAGATTACACATGTATAAAGAAGCATGTATATAGTAAATAAAATAGTTGATACGTATCAAATTTTAAAATAATATAACATCTAGGTACAGACAAAAATATAAATATCAGTCAAACATAGCATAATAGCAAAGAAGTCAACAACAAATATACAATTATAGAAAAACATAATATAGGCATGATATTATTTATATAGTATCATAAGACAACACATCACGATGTTAAAACATAATCAATAACACAGAATTGGTAAAATATAACAAACATATAACATACTAAATATGATATATGATATAAATACATGATTCAAAAGTTGTCAATCACTAAAATATATGATAAAGTATATCAACTCAATAATATAAATAATAAAAGAAAAGCATAAATGAAATAAAAGACAAAATATAAGTCACTCATACGTAAGCAGATGATAAATATGATAAACAAAAAACATAAAAACATAATACAATTAACAGGTGAATTATATACAAGCAAAAGAAAAAGAAATATTTGAAGAGTATATAAGCAAAATAAATAGCAAAGAATCAAATGTATATATAGTTTAGATAAATATAAGGGACAACATAAGAATCATGTAAATAGTCACAAAATATTATATGATAAAAATAGACGTAAGAGTATACAAGAGATTTAAAATAGGCGTATTATACGAGACATAATAGGAAGGACATAATTATACATATTCGACAAACAATATAATAAATCAGAAATATTAGTAATATTCATAAGGTAAAATAATAAATATAAACAAGATATAACAATAATAATTATTTCAGATACAGCAATATATGGCATAATAATCAAAATCATATAAATTTGATCAGCATAAATATATATAAATAGTGATGTATAATACATAAAACATGACTATGGAAGATAATATAGATTTATAAACAAATAAAAACGAAAGAAGGGCATAAATTGAAATAATAAAATCATTGATATGCTGTAAATAAATATACCATGAATGATTAATGAATATGTGAACATAAACACTTATAGCACATGAAACAGAATATAATTAGACAAAGTTGATACTAGAAATGATGAATGGCTATAAATCAATAAAAATATATATTATAAATATAATAATATATTTGAATACACTATAATGAAAAAGAGAATAGTAAATATAAAAATAATAAAAAGTAAAAAACAACTGAAGTAAACGAAAATAATGAATAGAGAATGAACGACAACTAATAACACAAGAAAAGACATAAATATCTAAAAATACCATAAAATAAATACAAAAAAATAACACGTGTATACATTATATATTGTTACAATGACAAAATAATACATATTAAAAACGAAGCAAACAAATAACAAATATGTAAATACACTATAAACAACATGAGTAAATGCTATAAATACCCACAAACACATATTAGAATTACCTCTTATATTAATTATAAAAGGATAATAATTAATGTAATAAAATAACTATATAATTAGTAACTCAACTCTAAACTTAACAATATAAATAATACCTGAATATCAAAATAGAAATACGTCGCTCTTAGAAATAACGAAACTAATGTGAACATTACTAAAATAACCTAAACAAGACAAAACTGAGTGATAAGAAAACTATGTACTGAAGATGTAAGCGATAAGAATATAGTGCATATGTAGAATATTAAACTTATAAACTTATTAAAGTATATCACGAAATACGAACACTATACAATAATTTAGAACATAAGTAAATAATAGATGGTATGACATAACAAGTGCTCATGTACACAATTTAGATATGCGAAAATATATTTAAACACAAGAAAATAATCTAAATATCAGATATGATATGCGATGTATATGTGAAATCTCGAAAATATATTTAAACACAAGAAAATAATCTAAATATCAGATATGATATGCGATGTATATGTGAAATCTAATGACATGATTTGAACAATTGATATGCGATGTATATGTGAAATCTAATGACATGATTTGAACAATTAAAAATATATAAGTAATGATATATATTTTTAATAATTAAAACATACAATATAATACCGTGTGTGATATATAAAATAATGTAATAAATAATATAGAAATTAATACAATTAAATGATATATAAGTCAAATCAAAGAAAATATAGTTGTAAAAATAAAAACACATATAATAATGACCGATATGAGGATAGAGGAGTTATAGGAAGAGAGCGTGTAGTCGCAAAGTGACGAGACAAGAATAGTGGGAAGCCCTGAGTCAAAAAATGATAAGATAGGGACTACAATACAATTTATCGAGATGATAGGATAAGGGCTAACTATAGTCTTACTGATGAAATATGTTATGCATCTAAATTATCCATTATATTCTTACTAGTGAGAATTCAGGACCGTGACCTGCATGGGCCACCATAAAAACCTGTCATGCCCCACTTCCTAGAATACAGGGAATCAGAATTTGAACAAGCCCGCGACGTATTAGATTGAGGAGAATAAATAAGAATAAATATTTTTTTCTCAACCTAATACGCTAAGCATCAAGAAATAAATATAAAAGCATAGGTCCCCAATCACAGATAGCGAGAATATAATAAACAACTCAGAACTGAATATCCATATCATAAGTGAATATTATCCAAGACATAATATTCGGATTAACATGTCCTTATACAAAATTGAACACATAAAAGCTAAAGAAATATAAAATATGTCATTCAACGAAAAAGAAAGGAAATACTACAAAAGCAACTAGGACCATCAACTAAGAAAAGATAACTGAGCTTCGGCATATTCTTCAACTCTGTCTGTAAGACACTCCTGCTGAGAATATCCTGGCTCTAGCACATCTCTAAGCTGGACTTGTCCTTCCTCTAAGTCTGACGTACATCAGCGAAAATAGGTGTGCGTCATTAAAGCAGCCTAATGCCACTAGGAAGGAAACCTAGAGGGGGTGAATAGGATTTATGCTAATCTAATCTGATTTATGCCAATTTAAAACTAATTAACAATATATCCCAACAAGGATGATATTCAATAAGATATGAGCAAGGATATACAATTAACAAAATGGTGAAATAAACATAAACAAGATAGTGGGCAATATAAACAAAGAGCAATTGACAATAGCGATATAAACAATAAGCACGAATATAAATGAATGACAATGACAAACACAAACAAACGATATGATCACGGAGTTTGGTCCCCACGGCCTATGTCTCTGTTTCTCACCTCGAGGAGATATCCACTATCAAAACTTGGTTTTCTATGCTCATCCGAATAATGTTTACACCTCACAACTCAGTTTTTAGTTCACCGAAAACTTTATAATCTCACACTCTTGCAATCACACTCACTACCACCTCAAGCTAGTCTCTAGCCCGTGTCTCCCTCAAATGTTAGCAATTATAACCTACCTCTAGGTATTACAACCTACCCTACTCCTCTTGGGACGATCCCGTCTCTCACCACACACTCCTCTTGGTGTATAAGTGTATTACACAGTGTAACTCACAATTAAAGTTCTCTACAATAGATGAGAACTTAATGTAGGCTCACACTCAATTATTACAACTCTCACAACCCCAATAATACTATGTATGAAAATACTTAAGGTTAAGTGGGTGTGTGTAAACAATGAGTGAAATCAAAACTAAACTCAAATATGAAATCTAGCTTAAAACAATGATAATCAAACAAGTATGTAAATACAAAGCTAGAGTTTGAGTTTAGAAAACTTCTTCAATGAATAACAAGAGAGAGAGATAAGTTGAAGCTCAAACACCAAAGGATGATCTCTTCTAGCTCTTGTGAAAATTGTTTCACAAACTTGAAACTCAAAACTCAAACTTGAAACAAGATGATCTCTTCTAGCTCTTGTGAAAATTGTTTCACAAACTTGAAACTCAAAACTCAAACTTGAAACAAACACTAAACACCCTTTAAACTTGTTAAACCTCTTTTAAAACTTTTTCTTAAAAAATTCTCTAAGTAATTTTTGGTCTAAGGTATAAGGGGTATTTATAGAGACCCCAAAACACACAAAAAACAAAGAAAAAAGACCAAAAATCCAAAACAGGATAAGGCTAAAAAACTAGCCGTTATAGCATTAGTCAACTAACGGCTTTCATAAGTCGACTGATAAGCTGACCGTTAGAGGCGTTTTCCAGCTCATCAGTCGACTGACGGACCTTATCAGTTGACTAATGACCTCAGCAGTTGACTGCTCAGTCGACCAAAACAAACCAGAAACTTTTTTTTATTCCAGGCACTTTCTTCAGTCGACTGAACACATTCATCAGTCGACTGATAACACTGTATCAGCCTGATTAAAACAGAAAATCTAATTTTTGAAGTGCCTTTAAAAAAAGTAAATAAATTCTAAAAAAGGTAAAACTTTGGAAAATGTTTATAAACATGTTAATGAACATATTACAAATAGAATTTTTGGAATTTCACTTCACATTTGTGAAAACTCGTCATTTTTCAAAACTAGTCCAAAACATGAAAATACAAAACACATGTTTTTGATATTTTAGCTAAACCATGTTTTGAAACTTTATAAAGTTATTTTATAAACTTAATAAAATATGTATAAACTGATATTGAAGTCTATAAGCTAATAAAATAATATTTTATCAAAAACACCTATATTTTGATAAAATCAACAAATACGTGTGTGATTAATATGAGCTTAAAGTATTAACACACAAGTATAAACCTATACTACAAACACTATAAACTATATACCCAAGCTTATGATCTTCAACGAAGCTCTATCTTGGTACACTTGAAGATGAAGCTTGAACTTAGATCTTCAACATGAATTGCATTGCTTCACTCTACTATTCTGTCAACCTCCATTGGATATGATCGTTGAAGCGCTATTCCATCCATCCTCCAACATATCGTTTATCTTTAATAAATAAGAAAACACAAACACTAGACAAACAATATTAGAAGTAAATTGTTTGTAAATTATCATCAAAACAAAAGGACCCAACACGTCAGCATGCATGGCATACGACAAGACCCCAAAAAAGAAAAGAACGAACGAAAACCCAATGTGAAAAATGATACAATAACAGAAATGACAAAAGGAATGTCCAACCAAAAATCCAAAAAAATGAAAATGTAATCCATCATTAAAATGTGATACTCATAAGGCTAACAACATACAGTAACCGGGTCGAATACTAGTCATCCTAAAAACTCACTAGTCCATATCTCACATAGAGTCAATGTTTATATTACCAGATAAATGACTATTCACAAATCCTCTATGTGCATCCAATCCCACTACACATGTGGTCAAAGGACTAAACGTAAACTATTTTCTACCTGGTCTAAACTCAAGCAAACTCGGGTGACAAATTAAATTCCTACTGACCAAAGTGATGTACACACTTCACTTTAGCCCTACAAACCAACCCCAGTGGTGACACCAACCACTGGTGTGAGCCTAGAAGATACATCAACAGTCACATCTGATCACATGAACAAAGACTTCCCCATCCTAACTCTTCTCGTTTTGCTAAGTCATACATCATAATCCACACTATATCTCTGGTTCACCTCCTAAATTCAGTCAATGCACCCACTGTAGGCATTAAAAATGCCTATAGGTTCCCGCACGTGGCTCGAGATAGAGAGAAGATGATGAATGTCACTATCTGAGTCACAGAAGGTTATTTAACGTTGACAAGCGCATGAAGTAAGTCGACAAACCGTGTGAAGCAATGAAACTTCAGAATAACGAAAACATGAATTGATTAGGAGCTATACGTTACTTATGAAAGACGAAGCGCCCATCATGCCCTGTCTACTCCATATATGATTCAACTATAGGATCTTGTAGATCTTCTTGTCAGATTTCCAATGCATATTGAGTCGTGCGATTCCGGGTTCGGATGACGAAAATACAACAAAAACAGATGGGACGCGCGGTGTGCTAGTGAGTGTCACGAATTTCACTATAAAAGCTGGTGTCTTTCGACCCTGTGTAGGTTGTTGAGGTTCTACGACGATCGACGTAGACAAATATTGACGCTCTTGAGTTCATTTGACACAGCGATGTGTATCGCTCGAGGACTGTAGAGTAGGCAGAGTGAAAATTATCGTTGAATAGGTATTTATTGCTGTGTGTAAAAGGAAAGTCGTAATCTGTAGATAAGTCTTATAAAGATACAGGGAAGTTATGTATGTAACACGAAATTGATTCATATGTGAAGACGATATCTAGAAGAGAACTAGTCGCGCTTCTAAACAACCCATCAAAGAACAACTAGTATTCGAAACCCCCGGCGCATTTGCCCCAAGTACAAAACTACAAAGGTCCAAACACAGGCATAATGCATTGGTTTAAAGAGGTTAGAACCTTCCTATAGTATCAAACTTTTAATGTAATTGAGAATATTACAGTATTTGACATATTTCATGGATTTTTGGATTGGAGCATAACCATAAGTAATTTACATAAAACACTCTGTAGTGAAATGTAGAACAATCAGTATTTGCATGCAGCTCCTCTGGGTTGTTGTACGTTTCTATTTTCTATCTTTGTGTTTGTATCGAGGTCTTGTCGTGCTTTAACATGCCATAGCCTATCAGTAGAAACGTGTTGTGGTACTCTAGTTTGTTTTGTAACATGCTATGAAATAACTTAACGAGCCAAACAGGAAATAGAATAATTCTGCATCATCACATCGCATGGAAGTAATAATATAGATGCACAGGTGTCTTTAGTAGTTTATTCGAGTACGTATTTCAGCTATTATAAATTAATCCCAAAAATAATAACTTATATTAATAAGAAAGTCCATGATATTAACAGCCATCGATAATGTTGATTAGAGTATTATGGGATGGATTTACGCGACAATTAAGAAACAATCGAAATCAAGTATCCATATATGGAGCCAGAAATAAATTTCTGATCAAAGGAATTAGTAGAGTGAAAAGTCATAATGCAAAGCCATACATACTATGTCGCAAAGATCTAAGCTCTTAAGCTTCTCAATTCTATTCAAATGTGTCCTAAAAAAACAGAAGCTGCGCATCAGAATAGACGCCTATACATAAGCAATTGATGGCTAAAGCAGCATGAAGTTCTAGACCTAGAAATCATTATTTATGATGTTCTAGTAAGATAAATAATTAAGGAGTTAGATCACAATTACAGTTAAACTTTGTGTGTTCAAATACTTTAAGCTCAATATTAAAAATCGTAAAACACGCAATACTAGTTGAACTCATATTATATCAATAATAGTGAGAGGTGTTTTGGCTAATAAATGAGGGAACTGGCTACGATTGGCTATTGTAGTGAGATCGTATGGCTGGATTATGACTGGTACGGCGACAATACTCGATTTTCATAACACTGACGAATGGGGCTTAGAGTAGTTAAAGTCGCTTTATAAGGAGAGGATAGCACTATTATAAAGCGTGTTCCAAAACAATAAGGTTATAGCTGAGTGAGTATCACAGAGAACGTAGATAGTGGTGTGCCATGATTAATGGAAGTAGTTCTGGGTGAGTTTTGCGGAAATCGACGGATCGTTTTCAAAAATGGTGCAAGGTGAACATTCCAAAAAAGTCTATTTGTAATATGTTCATGTAACATAGTTATAAACATTTTCCAATAGTTAGGTATTACTTTTTACTAGAAGGATATATGGTTACTTCGGTTTTTAAAGGCACTTCAAGTGAAGTTAGATTTTCTGTTGAATCAGGCTCCTGGGGCGATACGTGGGTGCTTAGACCTCCCAGAGCATAATCGGGGCTGGTCGGGACGGCGAAATAGCAGATGTGTGGCATCCGGGCTTCGATGGATAGAAGTTGCGCAATGGAGCTCAGACGAAAAGTATACTGTTGGGTTGTCCGAGATCTGGAAGAGGCATGGGCCGGTGTTGCGGTGACTGAGCAAAGCTTCCAGAGGTCGTGCGATGACTCTGGTGCGTCATTAGATGAACAGCACTCGCATGGACGGATTCCGCGCGGTCGAGGGGGGCGTAGTCGAGGCGCGCTGATGGCATGTGGAAAAGGTGCACTGGCAGAGGAAGTGATAAAAGCAATTGAGATCAGTGAGGAATTTAATGAGAGAGGAAGAGGAGGGCGGCGCGGAGCGGGATGTGGGAGGCGTTGAGGATCTTAATGCAAGGTGATAGCGGCTAACGGTTTTGGTGGGTGGGCACGGCCTGAATCCGTGTTCTTGGGAAGGAGCTTTATTGGATCTTTGTCTCTCTACGTTAGTATTCTCATTGTGTGATACTTTGAGGTCGTGAAGAATGATAGATACGACCGACATTATACCTTTAGACCAGAATGATAAGCGTGTAGAGAATTGTATTTTTAAGCAAAAAAGTTTTAAAAGACGCTTGTAACAAGTGTAAAGTGGTGTTTGAGTTGTTGCTTTCAAGTTTGAGTTTTTGAGTTTCATCAGCTTTCGCTGAAACAACTTTCACAAGAAGCCTCAGAGAGATCATCTTCTTGGGTTTTGAGCTTCAACTTATCTACTCTCTCTTTGTTTATTCATCTGAAAGAAGTTTCTAAACTCAAACTCTAGCTTGACTGTATTTACATATTGTTTGATTTATCAGTGTGTTAAGCTAGATTGCAGGTATTTGAAGTTTACGTGTTGAGTTTCACTCATTTGTTTAACAACACCCATCTTAACATTAAGTATTCTTCATACATGAGTATTATTGGGTGTGAGGTTGTGAATAATTGAGTGTGAGCCTACAGTTAAGTCTCATCTGTTGTAGAGAACTTGTAATTGTGGTTACACTGTGGTAATACACTCTGAGGAGAGAGAGAGAGAGGTAAAGAGAGAGAGGATGAGGGTGTTGTTGTCAGACTCAGGGTGGCGATGGGATTCACATGAATAGGAAAAAAAAGAAAAATATTTATAGGGTTAGGGTTGGGGTTTTTTGCTATTAACAAAAATAATTAAAATAATAATTAATTACATATTAAATTAAATAATTATGAGAAAATTTATCTATACAATAAAACATACCAAGTATACTAATACAACATATAATACGCAAGAGTAGAAATAATACAACTAATTGTACAATTAAACGAGAACAATTAATAAAAATATAATTACTTATATTTAAAATCAAATAATTATGGAAAAATTACCTACATAATAAAATGTATTAGTTATGCTAATACAGCAGTTGAAACGCAATAGTAGAAATAATACAGCAAATTACACAAATAATACGTAATTAATAATTCAACATAGTGTACGAAATAATACGTAATAGTAACAATAATACAATGTATTATTTGAAATGATACGTAATAGTATCAATAACACAATAGATTAATTCTAAAAAATTTTACCACACGATATTAATTTATAAATATTAAAATCATTTAAATAAATATAAGATTTGGACTTTTACAACGTAGAAATTTCTAGAAATTCGAGGAAAATACAAATACTCTTTTAAAATCATAATTAAATATTTTAAAATTCTAAAAAATTATTTTAACCAGTACCAAAATTTCACGATCATTACACAATAAGTGAGACTGTGATGAAAAACTTAGTGAAGCTCTTTAGGCCTATCGTACCACCCTCCGCACGCCTATTGGAACAACTCCATATTCCCCGGTATATAGGTGTGAAGCTGTCCTCCTGCTGGAAATCCAAATTCCTTCCCTCCACATCGCCCTTGCAATGGGTATTCAGAAACGTCTCGAAAAACTTGAGATGTTAGATGAAAAGCACTTAGAATCTCAACAACAAATTGAGTTCTACCAATCCAGAATTTCCAGGGCCTTTGACAAGAAAGTCTGACAACAAAGCTTCAAAGAAGGGGACTTGGTTCTTGCCGTCCGATGACCAATGATACTCAATTCCAAGCAGAAATGCAAATTTTAACCCAAATGAGAATGGTCGTTTGTAATAGAGACAGTCTATTCAAATGGTGCATATCGCCTGATCACCCAAGAGGGTGAAAAACTCATGATGCCAATAAATGGGAAGTTCCTAAAGTAGTACTACCCCTAGTACATTCGGGATATCCTATTAAATAGGAAGTTCCTAGAGATTACTGTACAGGATATTTTTAAGGATAACCCGAGATTGGTTGATTATTCAAGATAGATGCTAATCATCAGAATAATTCATTCTTAATTATTATGAAAATGATTAAGAACCTCTCACTGTGGCTATTTAATCATTTTAAGATGATTAAAACCCTCTCACTGTGACTTTCGGAGCACTCTTTTGTCAAGATGAGATTCAATGACTTCTTCGGTTCAATCTTCCCCCAAGAAACTCTCACAGGGTAATTGTGGAGTGCATAATAATTCTCGATCCTCCACCATAAAATCTCTTACTGATCAAGTTAATTGATGGTGGGTCCACCAAAATTCTTCACAGTTAAAACCATTGAAACTCTCACTGTGTCTAAGCCTTTAACACTCTCACTGTTGAAGTCCTAACACGACACTCAAAATTTCAATCTGGTGATCAATGGTGATTATCGAACACTCTTTGTATCAAGATCTTGTCACTTGATACCAAAAATCCTCACTAAGTGATTTGTACAAGTTAATGTTTTCACTATTATGTGTACCGTCACTCCCACTGTTTCTTGGTCAAACCTTCCTATAGTTAGGACAAAAGTAAAAATCTCCTATCGATTCTTTTCATGAGCGAGAGGTCCATTTCCAGAACCAGAATTCTCTTTTGATAAATGAAAGACTTTCACCCAAATCGAGCGATCAAACCTTTAAACAGTTAGGGTCGTCTCAAACCCCCATTTGGTTAAAGTTTGAATAGTTAGGACTAATGCCAAAATCTCCTCTCTATTCCTTCAATGAACAAGAGATCCACTTTCAAAACCAAGATTTACTTACGATAAACGAAAGGCCTCCACCTAATTTGAACAATCAAACCTATAAAATGCATAATTGTCTTAACTCCCACTTGGTCAAACTTTCCCACGGTTAGTACCAAAACCAAAATTCCCTTTCGATAAACAAAAGGTTTCTTTCCATTCTTCTTCACTTAAAATTTTCTATAGTTTGGAATAAAGTTAGAATTTCATCTTGATAAACGAGAAACTTCATCTTCAGCCTGGGTAATCAATACTATAAAAGTTAGAGTTACCTCGATTTGTTCGATTCTCGGAGTGAAGATCTCACTCTTAGTTTCATCTTTCAAGATTCTTGAAGTGGAGATCTCACTTTGAGTTTCTCTTACAGCAGAAGATAGAATATAAAATTCTTCCTCTCCGACATCGGGTTCGTCTTTGCCCTAAGGGAAGACAAGCAGGAGATAGAATATAAAACTCTTCCTCTCTAGCATCGGGTTCGTCTTTGCCCTAAGAAAAGATGCAATTTTTTAACACCAAAATCCATGTTTTTTATGCATGAGGGACGTTATCTCAATCCCTTATTAGATATAAGCATGCATCTAACACACGTTGTTGGGTGGTACATTCCTATAAAAATGACAAAGCCTACATATTCAATATTATAGCTAGTGATTATTGTTAACTTATTAATCTTTGAATCCATGCCTTTTATGCATGGTGGATGTTATCTCGATCCCTTAGAGATTAGCCTACGTTTAACACACATTTCCAGGTGGTAAGTTCCCATAAAAATGACAAAGTCTGCGTATTCAATATCATAGCCACTGATTATTATTAAGTTAATAATCTCTGAATCCATGCCTTTTATGCATGGAGGATGTCATCTCGATCCCTCATTAGAGATAAATCTACATCTGATACATGTAGCCTACATATTTATCATTGTAGAATAAAGTCTAAAAAAGTTCATTCTTTTAGCACAATGTGACATGTAGAACGAATTTAGATAATCTACATGCTAGCCTAACTAAAACGATAATCAGTAAAGGCATATCAAATTCGTTAATGGCTGAGGGTTTACCAAGAATTCTATAAATATTGTGATTATTTATTCCAAACGGTATGAGAAATCATAATAGTAGAAGTACACTAAAAAGAAAACTTTATTAATGAAGTCAAAAGAGATACGAAAGTGGTTCTATCAATCTAAAGATAATTTATGACTACAAATCTGTTATTCTAGCCTAGAGAGCTCCTCTGCATAGACTTGCTCAAGCTCGGTCTTCAGATTAGCCTTGGCAGAATCCTCGATGGCATCCAGTGCCTTCGCAGCTTCATCTTTTAGCTTGGCTAGATTTTCTTTTTTAGGCTCTATATTCTCAAGCATTTTGAGTGCGTTCTACACCGGGCAATTCACTTTCAAGGATGACATGAGAATACCTGGCATATTTCAAAGCCTTTTCAAGGTTGGCCATTTCCTCATGACTCGAAGTTAAAGAATTGATCAATTCAGCCTGGGTCATTTCCTTCCTTGAGAGAACTGCTGTCATTTGTGTGACACGACCCTCTTGTTTTTGGAGATCAGTCTCAACAGATACTCGGGTGTCATGCAACTTCTTCAGCCTTGATTCCATTTGAGAAGCTATATATGAGGAAGCACCAGTAGCCTTGAGGTTCCTCAACTTTTCGAGCTCCTATCCTAAATAAGCCAAGTTTGCAGCAATGGAATTAGCTAGGTTTGGATATCCTTCTTCCTTATTTCCTGTCACCTGACGATCAAGGGATCGTCTCAATTGGTCGAAAGATGACCCCTGGTGAAGGATTATGTCGATCTTCGCGCTCAGGAAGGAAGTAAAGTAGCCAAGTTCCAAGCAGATTATAGCCCTGTCTGGATCATTATCCAACATCAACACCTTGATTGAATAATAAAGAGATGGTAGCTCTGCAAGAAAAAGACAATAAATAAGCAATCTGAAAGTTGTTGGAACCAGATTCAATACCTGAGTTTCTAAGGTAATGTCGAGAGGGAAGCATACCGATGCCAGCCGAAGATCCCTTAATTTGATGTTCTTGGCTTGGACTCGCTAACTCAACCTCACGAATCACTGGACTTGGTTCAGATATAACAGTCATAGATATACCAGCCTCATCTATTGGTCGTTGTGACTGGAAAAACAGGACTACCCTCAATCTTGAATTTTTAAGTATAGCTCGTTCTGAGACCCCAGAAGTTATAGTTGTATCAACTCCAGTGGTTGGTCCTATAATCAAAACTCCCTAGTGGTTAATTAAGAAATAACAAATAAAAAAATGGTGATGTCATGATAAGATTCATACTTACAGATGAACCAGTTTCAGCAGTTGGTCCTGCAGTCTTACTAGGAGCTTTCCCAGATAATAAGTCAGAGATTAACTGATGGTCATCTTCAAAAAGATTCATATCGAGGGTGTGTTCATCAAAATCCCCGACCTCGGCTTCATGAGCAACTTCCTCTTTAGTTGGCTCCTTTATCACAATATCTACAGAACCAACCAGATCGTGAGTAGCTCCGGTACTGGTATTCGCTACTTTTATTTTCTCTAAAAGAAGATGAAGGGCAAAAACCATTGGAGGAGGTACGCACTCCGATTCAAAAATCTCCCGGAATTGCCCTCCAAATGGGAAAATACTAATACCTGTGTTGGAAGCCATTAGAGTGACTATGGTAGGGGGCTCAAGTTGAACTCCGATCTCTTCAATAGGCCCAACGCCGATAGGCTCATTAGCTATGGCCTTCTGCATTTACTAAATGAAACTCGACTCCTCGGTATGCAAAAGTCCAGGAGAAGAGGATTCATATGGAATTTCACCTTCTTCACATTCCCCTATGAAAACAAATTGCAAAATGAGTTCAACGAAACTAAAAACAATGAAGTGGAAGAAAGATGAAGACAAAATATGATCTCTTTCCTCAACAAGAATATTGTAGGTCGGCTCCTCTTCCATTACTAGTAAAGGGGCACGTCATCCATGCACAACCATCTTAGTCCTATTGGTGGACGCACTTCTCCCAGAATATCGGATCTCTCATGGTGATAGTTTGTGCATAACTCCGCTTTTGGAGAAACTTGAGCTTAAGCTTGAGCCTGAGTTGAAGATTGAGATCTCATTCTATGAGTAAGGGGTATTCTATCTTCTTCCTCTTCATCTTTGCTTTCCACCATCATCTGATTGGGAGATGACATTACAACCCTCTCCCTCCTTCCTTTTGGAGCTTCTGGTGATTGAGATAGGTTAGCAAGACGAGTCCTATGCGTAATGGGCGAACTCGCGTGTTCCTCATCGCCGAAGGATCTAATGCACCTTCCTCACCGCCACTTCCAAATTCAGTACATTTAGCCACACCTTCTTCTTCGGATGTACAAGCTACATCGTTGAAGGATTCCTCCTCACTTTCATCAGAATCAGGGACTTGTTTTCCTTTGCTGGAGGATTCAATAGGTGATTTTCCTTTCCCAGAAAGAATAGTATCTCGAATTATTTTAGTGGAAAGTCTGGATGCTATTGTTGCCTCTAGTTCCGAGATTTTTCTTTTTTTTCGTGGGCGTGTTGGCAGCAATGAGCCATCTGTAATACAGGAATGTTATCTCTAGTGAGGTTCAGCGGTTGGAAGGCTAAATTAGGCATGTGTGCAACCGCTTATACTCTAAAACCAAGCTTGTGCACCATCGATAAGACCACCACAAGTCTTCAATCTTCTATTTGGATTCCTAATTTACAGTTGGTCATATCCAAACTGACGATCGAATCTACAGGGGAGATAGGGCTCGATGCTGCAAACATACTTCATTCAGAAGATGAGATAGTCGGGACGGATGTTCATTAACCAACAAAAATAGCCTACATCCAAGACGGTTCTATTTTTCCTTGGCTCTTCATCATCTACGAGCATATCATTCTAACTTCCAAAAAATTAAGGGAAACATTTGAAAAATTCCCAACACTTGTGAACCCAAAATTGTCGTGAGACCTCATGTCACTCCTAGCTGTCCATTTACATTCCTCTAAGATTTGCAATAGAGTGAGACCTGGATTAGCAGTATCAGGTGTCGTCATCAAATCTAACCGGTGGAGGACCAGCCATGCCATCAAATAAGTATAAGGTAATTCTATCTTAGTTGTTGGGATCTCACTTGAAGGTTTCTTCCCCTCCTGTGTGAAAGTATTAGCCAGATGGCGAAGTTCACTATGAATATCAACTAGGATATAGGACTTCGATAGGCAATGCATCAGAAGGCTAGTGGGGGACTACACATTTCTTTAGCCAAATGGCTGAGTACCCTGCCAGAAGAGTTATCGGCGTGATCTTCTTTTGAGCTTGCCATAAAAGGAACTGGAACTTCGTACCCTTCGAGAATTTTCCTTCGGCAAAATGGGTCATATACGATTGGGCGTTGGTCTTCAGTAGCAGCCTGTTAATCTCTGATGGGGTCAAAGGAGACAATTCACAGACTTCATTGCCAGAATGATCTTCAAGATGTTTGAAGAGGTAATTCGCAAACTGTTTCAAGCTGACTTGTGGAAATTTCTTCTTCACCTTAATGTCTGCATCAGCCATGGCTGTCTGATAATGGCAAGTCAGCTCCTACAAAATGTCATGCACGACAGAGGTCGTCTCCTTCATCCAATTAAACTAATCAGCAGTCGAAAAACACTCTTGGTAAGGTATATCCCCCATTGATAACCCGGATACTTTCATCATCTCGTGGAGAGGAAGGCCTAACTCGCCATTCTTGGTCACAAAAGTATTGGTGTTCAGATTGAATATCTCAAATAGAGCAAAAAAATGATCTACACTAATTGGGAGACCATACATACTAGCTCATATAGGGACGTACAATCCTTTATCAGCTAACTCATTGCCCTAACAGTTAAGTACGTAGCTTGTCAATCTTGTCCACCATCTGTCAGCAGAAGAATGGACCCAACCTTAGAACTTATGCTTCTTAACTGGTAGCTCACTTCCTAATTGAGCTAAACGGTTCTTCATAGTATTTGCCTTCACCATCAATTCATTCTGCGGCAAGCTGTGATGACCCAGTATCCTAGGATGAAACCCTCGGATAGAATTCATATCACTTGAACTAGGAATCTTGGCATCCCTACTAATGAATCTGCAATGAATGTGTTCATGATCTTTCGTCAGTAGCCAAGATATTTCTCAGGTCACCGCTAAATTTCTAAGTTGTATAAGGGAATAGTGCTGAGGAATAGGAGGTAAGAACTGAAATACCCCATTATGCTCGTTCAACCATTACTTCGAGCTACATGAGAGTCTTGCAGGGTCCTCGACAGAGTCACCGAACAGATAATGGAGCTTCCTTAAATGTTCAGTCGAATCCTAATACTTGATCAAGGGTACGTCAATGATCAACTGATGTAGAATACGACGATCCCCTTGCTGTACGAGATTAGGGACGTCCTCCGGGCAATCAGTGTTAAATTGAGGAGTCTCTCTAATAGGGGGACTCCCATCAAAAGAAGCATAGGCAAAACTACTTCGACCGATCACTTCTCTATCAGAGAAGGCCATAGATGGGGAATTTACTGAAAAAAGGAAAATATATACATTGGAATGCAGTTAAAGAATATTTCTAAATGTGAAACAAGGGGTAGAACTCATCTCGTAAACTCACGAGATAGAGTTACCACCTTGTGATCGGCGAGACGATTTAAATTGTTCTACACACGAAAGATAATGTATGTTGTCGTATATAAACATTACGATGACATACACTACCTAACAAAGTGCGAGACAACATGAAATCACCACTTTTGCCTTGAGATGTGTTTTGACCAAGCAAAACAACATATTTTCAGCGTCGATCCCCATGAAGGAGGATATCGTCTCTTCTCGATTGCCTCGCAAAGGAGGGCAAATGAGGATCTACATATAAAATTCACAAAGTTCTAACTTTTGAATTCACAAAAGTTTAGAAAAATTGTCTCCATAGGAAGCAACCGCAGGCTCCTCTCTCTCAGGTGCATGGGAGGCAGATCTACCTCGGGCACACAAGATCTCTTGGGATACATAGTAAAAAGTGATTTTTACCAAAAATCCTACAAAAAAGTTAGGGTTTTTAAGACAATATCGTGAAAAAAACACCCAAGATATGATCCAAGAGCTCATCTTTTATCAAAGAACCAGAAAAAAAAAGCTTGGATGAAAAGAAATTGGAGGAGGATATCAAACCTCAAAGGAAAGCTTCGAAAACCCTAAACTCCACGAGCAAAATCCGACCAAATCCAAGACAAAGAAGAAGAGCAGGGTTTGAGAACTCTCTAGGAAGGATGTTGAGGAATTTTTGAATGTAAAGAGGCGGATTGAAAGGTAGCCGACGTCTTGATTAGATAAGATGACACCTCCTATGTCGACTCGAAAGGTAGCCGACGTCTTGATCAGATAAGATGACACCTCCTATGTCGACTCGAAAGGTAGTCGACATCTAGATCAGACAAGACGACACCTCCATGTCGACTCAAGAGGCGGTAATAGCCAACTCGAAGTCTGAGATGAGACCCGAGATGAGATCCCTTTCGTGTCCACTTGAGAGGCGCTGATAGTTGGCTCGAAGTCGGAGATGAGACCCCTCCATGTCGACGCTAAAGGCGTTGGTAGTCAACTCGAAGTCCGAGACAAGATCCCTTCATGTTGACTCGAAAGGCGGTGTCAATCGACACACCTTGAGTCGAGTCAAAAGTTTCCCCTCTCATCAGACAACTTCCACTGAGCTAAAGTGAAGTTGCAACGCTCTTTGCGACACTCTGACAAAAGATATTACAAGTCAATGAATCTCTTCAACACAAAAAGGCATTACACAAAGTTCGAGACAGAGAACATGTCTCAGAAGCTATGAGGACACTCATAGTTTCTGAGACACTGTTCACTATCTCGGAAGCTATGAGATAACCTATAGTCTTTGAGACAGTGGCGACTATCTCGAAAACTAGAGCGAGCTTAGCGATGGTTTTCTTGAGTTTTGTTCGGTCCACGTGGCTTCATAACTTCTGGGGAACATCCGTAAACGTAGGGGAGCTATTACAAGCAAAAATCTCACCCATAACTACAAAAATAATAGCATTTAAATGTGGTCAGAGTGGTTACAAAAAAGCTAGAAATAAGCCTTGTTTCTAAGATAGTGCCAACTGTCTTGGAAATAAGAGTTTACCGAGGCAGTTTCTTTTCAACTTTAACCTTCAATTATGGTTCCTATGCGTTATAAATAGCCCCCTACCACCTATATGCACATGGACAGAGCATACTAGAGCAAGGAGAATAATAGACTTGAGAATTTTGAGCATTCTAAATAAGAGGGAAGGAGAGTCTTCATCACATGCAAGATCTAATCTTTAACTCGATCTTAGGATGAGTGTTCATCTTACATCGATAAGATATTCACTTCTTTCTTGCTTCATTTTCTTCTAAAACAAAGCAAGAATCCCAAATAACCTTCACGGTTCGACTTGGATCTGTGATTCGGTCATCCATGGGCTAACGTACCCCCGACACAAGGAAAGATCTCACGCAAGCTGTGAACAATAAACATTCCTGCGTGTATTTCTAGAAAGCACTTGTAATCTTATTTTGTTATAAAGAGTAGTTTTATGAAGCATAAAGGCTCACTCTTTTCTATTCATTGTAATTGATAAATAGTTATAATGAATTCTATAATTAAATTCGTTCCCGACATAAACATACTTGTTACCACACCAACTACCCGAGGATAGTTATGACACGACTTGTTTGGATGAGGCTTGGTAATTTGATACTCATGTTTCTTATTCTTATTCATAAAATTTGGAGTCAATATTTAGCAATCCACAACTTGAGATATGTAGTATATATACACAAGGGTTTTCTTGTTTGGATTATTTCGCTCGACGTACTCATTCTCGTGTTGTGGATTTCTAAATCTCAATTCCTCTTAGCTTAGTGCATATGATTTATATATATGTGTGTGTGTGTGTGTGTGTGTGTGTGTGTGTGTGTGTGTGTATTATACTTGTATTTTTATACACATAACTCCCTGCCCCCTGGGAGCGGTAGAGATGTTCTCGCTAACACTATGATGCTTGTTGTTATCATCTTTTTCAGATAATGAGTCAGGCATCCGGAGAGTCGCAGGTTGACGGAGACTCAGTTTAGCTCACCGTCATTTATTAGTAGCTAGTTAGTGCTCCACAGTAGACTTTTATTTATTTTTAGTCTTTAGAGATGTATTTCATGTTGAAGGCTAAGTGCCTTATTACTGTATTCAGTTGACTTTTGTGGTAGAGATTTACTACTCTTATTTCAGACTTATCAGATGTATTTCTCATCTTCTGTTGGAACATGATTACACTTATTATTGGATATCTCTTCTCTATATCGTTTTACTTGTATTATTACATTTATTCTATCTGCTTGTACTCGTACTTCTTATTATTTAATTCCACTAGAGGGATATTACTGTGATGGTAAAACATGTTATTGCACAGTGTTGGGTGCATGACAGGTTTGACATCCTTGGGTTTACCTTGAACTGCAGTCTTGTATAAAACTAGGGGCATCATAGTTAGTATTAGAGCTCTAGTTTCAGTATTCTTAGGTTATCTTGTGTCAAGTCGTGGAGCTAATATCAGAGCTCTAGTTTCAGTATTCTTAGGTTATTCTAGGATTCATGTATAAAATTCACTAGAAATTCTTAGATTGAGTGAGGTCGTAATATGCGTAACTCAAAAATTTTGAGAAATTTTTTTATGACTAAATTACTTTGATATTAAAGTATTTTGTGGATAATATATGATATGTTTTTCTATTAATATATATTAAGTTATTTATGCTCGAGGTCTCATTTACTGTGTCTTATAAGATCTTCTCCTGAAATTACAGATGTCAGAACGAGATCGTGTTTGAAGAGGGTCCCATGCTCAGGGAGCTAGGCAAGTTGAGCCAAAGCCCGAGTCGCAGTGGACTCCACAGTATTTAATCGACCTCATAGCATTGATTGTAGTCAGACTAGCAGCACTCGAGGAGCAAGTGGAGAATCAGGTTCCGCTAGCAATACCACTACCTATAGTTCCACAAGTCGTACCAGCTGAGCCTATTACAGAGGTAACACAAGAAGTCACACCACCACTAGCAGTTGACAGAGCTGTAAAGCAAGAGACTTGGCTTCATTTGGTAGAGAGATAAAAGAAGATGAGGGTGCTAGAGTTCTAGGGTTCAGCGGAATCACTTGCAGCCCATAAATGGAAGGAGGATATAGGAAACATTTTAGATATGCTTAACATCGACTCAGTTTAGAAGTAGAGGTTAGCAGTTTTTAGCCTCAAGGGTGATGTCGGAGGTGGTATAGGTTCCAATTCACACTAGAGTAATGAATGACACTTACCTGAGAGGATTTTATTTACTTCTTCGACGAGCAGTATGTATCATCAGCGTCAAAGACTGCGAAGGAGTTGGAGCTAGCCCGATTGTGGCAGGGAGGCATGCTTGTAATAGAATATGAAAGCAAGTTTATGGGTCTACTCAGGTTTACAGGCATACATAGGGTAGTGTCAAGATCAAATGTTCTTGATGGTACTTTGCCCTAGCTTACATCACTATCTTGTGTCTAGACGATTTCACGCAATGCAAGAGGTAGCCGACGCCGCCATTTCACAGGAGATTGAGACCGCTATATTTCAAAAGGGCATAGAGGGAAATTCTAAAGCGGGATAGTCCAGAGACAAAGGAAAAGGAAAGATATAATTTTTAGGACTCGGAGGATCCCAGCAGTAGGGCAAGGGTTCACAATAGCAGTAGCAAAGTCCTTATAAGAAGGGACTATAACAGGATCAGAGAGCACCGTAGTAGCGCAGATTTCAGGGTACTTGCTTTCACTAGCATAAGTTCAGGCACAGATCCCTAGAGTGTCACATCGCACTAGTAGGAGGTTAGCAAGGTAAGATTCAGGTTAAGCCCCAGAACCGAGGCCAGGGCCAGCAACCGAGACTAGAGATACCGTCGGCAGTTCTGAGGATAGAGGGTCAAGTGCACGCTATTCAGGAGGTACCGCAGGGACAAATAGTCCCATACATTTTAGAGCCTTCAACACAACAACCCACAACTTTGGGAAGAGTTTATGCAGTTGTGTCACGTGATCATGGTGTGAGGGAGGCCGTTGTGGAAGGTATGTTCCTTGTGAAGTCCTTCCCAGCCCGTATCCTATTTGATTCAGGAGCTTCGCATTCTTTCATCTCTTATGCTTTCACCTCCAGTTAGTTGCACATCTTCTAGATGTACCCTTGTCAGTTTCTACTCCTTTGGGTGAGGTGTCCTTATTAGAGAGTATTTGTAGGAGATGTATTATTAGCCTAGATGAGTCTGAGTTCGTAGTTAATTTGATTGTCTTGCGCATGTTTGAGTTTGATGTGATCTTGGTATTGATTAGTTATCTTTCTACCATGTCAGTATCAACTATTTTGCCAAAACAGTCAGTTTGTGAGTGTCTGATGGGACTGAGTTAGTTGTAGAGACCTCATAGGGGAACCAGTTTATGGAGTCATTTGTGGCATACGTTGAGGAGGTGTTGTCGTGGGATAAGAGTGCTAATTTGTACGAGACCAAAGTAGTCTCAGAGTATCAGGATGTTTTTCAGAACATACCTAGATTACCTCCAGTGAGAGAGATTGAGTTCTGCATCGCGTTGCAACTGGGCACAGCACCGATATCCCGTGTACCTTATTGTATGGCACCTGCTAAGATGAGGGAGTTACAGACTCAGTTAGAGGAGCTGATTTCTCAGGAATTTATTCATAGGAGTCATTCTCCATAGGGATCACTAGTCTGTTTCATGAAGAAGAAGGACGGTAACCTTCGTTTGTGCTTTGATTATTGTGAATTGAATAAAGTCGCCATCCAAAATAGGTATTCATTACCGAGGATTGATGACTTATTCGACTAATTGTAGGGAGCATAGTATTTCTCAAAGACTGATCTTCGATCTGGCTATCATCAATTATGAGTACGGGAGATGGGTATTCCTAAGATCGCATTTCTGACTTGATATGGGTCCTTTGAATTTCTTGTCATGCCATTTGGGCTAACAAATACACCCGGAGTATTCATGGATTTGATGAATCGAGTTTTTTCTCTGTATTTGGACAAGTTCATGATTATTTTTATTGACGACATCCTCATCTACTCGAAGTCAGAGGCCTAACATGAGCAGCACCTTCGATTAGCATTGCAGACTTTGCAGGAGCATCAGTTATATGCTAAGTTTAGCAAATACGAGTTTTGGCTTTCAGAGGTCAGATTTTTGGGCCATGTCATTAGCAAGGAGGGCATTGCAGTTGATCTAGCTAAAGTGGAGATAGTTCTTGATTGGGAGCCGACGAAGACTGTTACATAGATTCGTAGCTTTTTAGGGCTTGTCGGCTACTACAAAAAGTTATTAAGTATTTTCCTAGATTACTACCCTACTGACACGCCTTACGAAGAATGGTGTTTAGTTTGTCTAGGGACCAGAGTATCAGAAAACCTTTGATACTTTAAAGTCCAAGTTGACTACCGCACCAGTGTTGATTATTCCGAGTAGTGACAAGACTTTTGTTGTCTACACGGATGCGACATTATCGGGATTAGGAGGTATTTTGATGCAGACTTAGAGAGTAGTTACTTACATATCACGACAGTTGAGGACTCATGAGTAGAATTATCTCACTCACAACTTGGAGTTGGCAGCGATGATCTTCGTACTTAAAGTGTGGAGGCATTATCTTTATCGGGTTCAATTCGAATTTTATGTATGTTGGGTTTTTGTTGATGTCAGTAATGAAACATGGGATAATTTACATGTTTGTGGGGTGGTTAAGGTCCGCTAACTCATCCTAATATATGGCTCTGGGTTCTCTTATTGTTCCTCCGATGATCAAGTCAGTAGATGATCTTGAGTAGGGAAATAAAGTTAGCTCATAGTTGTGCTACAAAGACCAGAGAGAGTTACCTCATGCAGTTCAACTCCTTTTTATAGTGGATCTGAGAGGCAAGAAAGTAACTTGGGCCAAGTCCAACTAGGCAGCTGAGTTAGTAGATAGCTGACAGGTGTTGGACGGTGGCGAAAATGACCATCCAGGTGGTCAGTGCCAAGCGACAGCAGCTGCTTAGTGCTGAGAGTAGCCCGATAAGTCATAAAGACCTTGTGGAGTAGAGCAATAATGACTTTGACAAAATAGTTAATGTAAGGGCAGGTGGCTATCGGCGTAGGCTTTGAGAAAACTACCAACACTTTTAGTTGATCAACTGATGGCCGACCATACACTTTGACGGCTGATATAATGGGCCGAGTGGGGGTTATTAGCATTAGGAGATTGGTGAGTTGGGTGACAAATATCGCCTTTTGACTCGGTTACACGAGATGTCAGCTACACAGTAGGCCGAGTCGGGTCTCTTGTGGAATCAATTGAAGAGTTGGACGAGTAGAACCACCTTTTATCTCGGTTACACGAGATCTCGGCTGAGGTGGAGATTATCTTCATCTTGAATTAGTCATATCAAGTATAGTGTAAGAGATGTGTCGATTGCTATGTGGAGACTAATATTTAGTATTTTTTTAGGGGTATAGCAGTTTACCCGTTTCACTTAGGGTTGGCATAGGTCGGGTCCGAGTGTAATATGATTGTGGATTTGCCAAGTGAAATTTAAAAAAATTAGAAATAAACCCATAAGGCATCTCTAGACACCATCCAATCCTAGATGCTTATCTCACTTCTTTAGAGTCGGAGACTTATAGGGTGAAGATAGTGGAGAAATACCGCTCTGGTTCTCTAGGCAAAGTGGAAGTGTCGTTAGCCTACAAGGTAGGTTTTGACTATCTTCTAGCTTTACTCCCTCCTGAGTCTTGGCCAACCGCAGACCATATTTATTATTCCTTCCGCATCTCTAACTGTCTTGATATTTTTAAGGACATAGAGATGAGGGAAGGGAGAATAATGTTGGATGTGGGGGTTCGGGATGAAGGAGATGAGTCGAAAGACGACCAAGGCGAGACTGTTCCTACTACTATTCAGCCGACCCCTACTCCTAAGTCAAGTACTGCTCTTCCATGTCTAAGTCACGACTTGAGCCAAGCCCTATGAAAATATCTATTGGATCTTTTTTGTAAATACAAATGTAAATGATGATGTAAATTCCATGAGATATGAATGAAATTTTTGAACTGTTCACCTTCCATTTGCATATGCTTGTGTTATCTTGTTCATATATATTTCTTTATAGTTTTGCTTCATTGAGGAGATTGGTTGTTTAAAGCGATTCGGCTCTTTGAGTAGTGGTGACTCTAGTACGTGCAGGACGTGTGGTGATTTGATCTTGTACTCCACTTGGTGGTGGTAGAGCGCCTTGATTTTACTCAAGTAATTAATACCAAGGTTTTTGGAGTCGTAGTCGATTTAGGGGTTTACAGGCCTTAGTTTTATCTTGATAAGGCACCAAGGTCTTTTTCCGGTAGCATGCCTTGATTTTACTCATGCGATACCAAGGTCTTTTTAAGTTGAAGCCAATCGATAGGTTGGTTTGCCTTAGTTTTATCCTGATAGGGCACCAAGGGCTTTTATTGATGGTGTGCCTTAGTTTTACTCGTGTGATACCAAGATTTTTTTTTAAGTCGGCCGAGCAAGACATGCTTTGGTTTTATCTTGAGAGGGCACCAAGGTATTAGGCAGAGCACCTTTGGCTTAGGTAGGTGCAAAGGTCTTTATGTTGGAGTCAACTGAGTTGATGAGGTACCTTAGTTTTACCCGAAAAAGGTACAAAGATCTTTTAGTACATGCCTTGGACTTAAGTGGATGTCAAGGTCTTATGGTATGTGCCATAGGCTTAGGTGGATGTGAAGGTCTTTTTGAGTTGACCAAGTGAGGCGTGTCTTGGTTTTAATTCGAGAGGGTACCAAGGTCTTTTGTTGATGGCATGCCTTGGTTTTACTCATGTGATACCAAGGTCCTTTCGAGTTGAAGCCAATCGATAGGTTGGTTTGCCTTGGTTTAATCCTGATAAGGCACCAAGGGATTTTATTTATGGTGTTCCTTGGTTTTACTCGTGTGATACTAATGTCTTTTTGAGTCAGCCGAGCAAGGCGTGCCTTGATTTTATCCCGAAAGGGCACCAACGTCTTAGGTAGAGCGACGTGGGCTTAGGTGGGTGTCAAGGTCTTTATGTTGGAGTCGACCGAGTAGATGATGTGTCTTGGTTATACCCTGAAAAAGGTACCCAATGTCTTTTGGTACATGCCTTGGGCTTAGGAGGATGTCAAGGTCTTTTGGTACATGCCTTGGGCTTAGATGGATGCTAATGTATTTTTATACGTGCCTTAGGCTTAGATGGATACCAAAATCTTTTTGAGTCGACCAAGTGAGGTGTGCATTGGTTTTATCCTGAGATGGCACTAAGGTCTTTTGTTGATGGCATGTTCTAGTTTTACTCATGTGATATCAAGGTCTTTTCGAGTCGACCGAGTGAAGCGTGCCTTAGTTTTTTCTTGAGAGGGCACCAAGGTCTTTAGTTGTAAGTCGACTTGACTGAGCTTCATGTCTTGGATTTATTCGTGATGACACCAAGGTCTTAAGGTATGTATCTTGGACTTAAGTTGGTGTCAAGGTCTTAAAATGAGTAGACTATGTTGTAATGACTCGGCTTTGTAATTTTTAGCGAAGTTATGATACTGCTAGAATGTAGAAAAATAGAGTTAAAATTTAAAGGATTTATATCAAATGTGACATATACAAACAAAATTATTAAAAATATTTCTTGAGGTGCCCGATGTTCTAAGGATGTTGTAGGATCCGCAAAGAGAACTTGCTTGCGTGGTTGAGGAGACATGTCTCAACATAGTCTCTATGATGACACAATGATGCGGCGGCATGTGCTAATTGCTAGACCCTAGAGGGGGGGTGATTAGGGTCTTATGCTAATCTAATCCCGATTAAATTCTAATAAAAATTATATTGATCAATTAGTTCTTGCAAGAGATAGATATGGATAAGAACGATAAGAAAAAGCACAAAAGAAATATATGCTAAGCAAACACAAACACAAGATATGTTTACGAGGTTTGGTCCCCACGACCTACGTCCCCGCTCCTCACCTCGAGAAGATATCCACTATCACAATCCGGTTTGGAAGCCGGAACTTCTACACATTCGGTTTACAAGATCACCGAAAACTCTCACACTACATAAACACTATTCAATCACACTTTACACACTAAGTGTAGGAACCTAGCCCGTGTCCTCCTCCTCAAGTGCTCGGATGCAACCTCTCCCTAGGTTCGTCAACCGATGCCACTCCTATTAGATTCAACCCCGTCTCTCGCCTCACACTTCTATCGGTGTATAAGTGTATTACAAGTGATTCTCATAAAAAGATTAAATACAATGGTTTGTTATCAACAACAAGTGAGAACGCAAATGAATCTCACACTCACTAAATCACACACCACAGCCCACACTATATAGTATGAAGATATTAAGCTCTCAATGTGTGTGTGTGTGTGTGTGATAACAGTGAATGAAAATAATACAACTCAATAAATATTGCCAATGAAATTAAAATGGAATAGCAAGCTATATAAGAGTTTAGAAAACTTCTCAAACAAGAAGAATAGTGGATGATGATCCCAATAGGATTTGAAAGCCACTTCTTATTGTAGGAAAACTTCTTTTGAAACAAACTGATGAAAACAGCTCTTTTAAACACACTTAAGATTTTGTTAAACACAAAACTTGGATATTTTGAAAGAGAGCAGCAATTGGGGTATTTATACCCACTCAAATATAAGCCAAAAAAACCAACTTGAAAAGACTAAAAAAATGCCCAAAGAACCATTGTAAAAATAGCCGTTAAAAAGAAATTATTAGATCGACGGTCGACCGTGGAAATCTCGCGGTCGACCGCGAGGCACAAAAAAATGAGAACAAGGTTTTAAGGCTGGTGGTCGACCGCGGCGGTCGACCGCAAAAGTCTATGTATTCTCGGTCGACCGTCACGGTCTACCGCGGGCATATAAAATCTAGACTTGATAATTTGAACATGGCGGTCGACCGTGACGGTCGACCGCAAACTGACACAGACTAAAAAACCTGTTTTTGGCTAATTTTAAAAATACTTTAAAAATAACAAATCAATTCCAAAAATAATAAAACATTGGAAAAAGTTTCTAAATGATAAAATGAACATGTTAGAAAAAGAATTTTTGGAAAAATAATTTTCATTTGCAAAAACATACTGTTTTTGAAAAGTGTTCATAAAACCTGTATTTTACGAATATAAAAATTTTGATATGACTTATAAACATGCAAATATATATCATGCATATATTATATGTATATAATAAAGCATGAAAGAGCTGTAAACATGAGATAAAAGAAATTATAACAATGTTTAATAAAAAACCATTTATATGATAGAAAACGTCAAAAATCGTGTTAAGTGTACATATAATGAGCTTAAATATAAACATACAATTTATGTAAGAAAACTACTCTTATACCTAGGTAACTCCACACATATGAACTTGAATCTTTAACGCTTGATTGTCGTGTGTTGAAATACCTGTAAAGAGAAACATAAAAACAAAACTAGAGAATATATTAGCGATAAATTGTTTGACAAATCATCATCAAAACTATAGGGTCAACAATCTCCCCCTTTTTGATGATGGCAAACAATTTATATATTGATATGAAATATTTACTGATAAACCCTGATAAACCACATACAATATGAATTAAACATATAAACCATATATAGCATGAAACAAATATATAAACCAATTTTTCTCCCCCTTTGACGACATCAAAAATGAAAAGAAAATAAAATAGGAGCAATGCTCCCCCTGCATACAAGCACAGATAATAAACAAATATACAGCTAAAGCTCCCCTTGTCAATTTGCATAGATGATATATAAGGATCATATTCATACATAGGAGCTAAGCAACCATATCCATCCAAATACAACCATAAACAATATATAGACCAAATAAATCACAAGTCATCACTTAAAAACTACATAATTTGTTCCACAATGTTACAAACCATAAATAAATTATTTCACAAAGACACATTGTTTTCCACACAAACATAGAGTTATTACAACTCAAAATAAAACATAGAATAAAAGCATAAGTGTCAAGTATTGTTTCACCAAAACATAAACATCACCATAAGCATAAAATCCAATAAACTCAGCAAGATCAATCATCACCATCGCCATCACCATCAGAAGCATGGCCAGAGCCAGATGCAGATCCATCATCATAGCCAGAATCAGATCCATCAGTAGGGCCCTCCTCAGAACCAGACTCAGAACTGGACGAGGGATCCGGAATCCCAAGAGACTGACGCTGATAAGATAGAATAGTCCTAACGTCCCTCTGAATAGCTAAGACCTGAGTCTCGAGACGATCCAAACGGGCATAGATATCAGAAGTGAAGGAGGTGGAAGCTCTAGACCGAGAAGATGGTGGCTTAGCAGGATTAGATAAGGAGTCAGAAAGTTGCATACGGGAGAGAGAGACTCTTTCAAAGTATTCCTTACCCGGATCAACTTTGGGTTCATTTGAAAGAGCAACACCGAAGTGTTGAAGAATAAGGGTGATGAAACTGCCAAAAGGAAGAAATTTGTAATGCTTGCATGCCATGTTTTTAAGAAAAACATTTGCCCAATTCACTTTTATTTTGGCAAAAATGGCATAAACAGCATTAACCTTGTCAGAGCAAAATGATCAAAGCTACTGGTTTTGGGAATGAGATTATAAGCAACAATACGAGCTATGATTTTGGTGGTGGGATTGAGTGATTTGTTGTTAATAGGATAGGTACAACCGGGCTTAAACAAGATATCGTTCACAGATCAGTGTGATCGATAGACATAAGCTCAACGTCACTTGTTAGAATCTTAAGGATTCCCGCAAGCTCGTCGGTAGAAAAAGAAATCTGAATATTTTTAACAAAAGTGGTGATGGTTGGAGACCATCAGCAGAAGATGACACAGATAAGCTTGCATAAAACAGATATACCAGAAATGGATAATAAGGAACTTTACGTTCCACATCTAACAGCTTATCTAACCCAACAGCATGTAGAATCTCATGAATATCATAAATGGCTAGTTCCTCAAATTTGATATATCGAGTAGGCAGAATTTTCAGTTTACACAGCTCCCTATATTTCTTGACTAGGGGTTTAAACAGAAGATAATCCTCATAATGAGAGGCAACAATAGATGAGGAACCAGAATTAGGTTTAGATCTTTTCTTAGAAGGCATTTTTTATAGATATGATCAATTAGGGTTTGAAAGAAATTAGACAGAGATTGAAACCCTAAACAAAAAAAAATAAAGCACAATAAATACAAATAAGCAAACCCTAAACCAAAACCCTAGAATTAAAATGTTGAAACTCTAGAGCAAGAGAAGAAATTGAAAGGTGAGAGATTACCCAATCAAGAGATGGAGAACAGCTGCGGTTGACCGAGGAATTTCTACCGGCTGAAAGGTGAGAGATTACCCAATCAAGAGATGGAGAACAGCTGCGGTTGACCGAGGAATTTCTACCGGCGACCGAGGAGAGGTTTCTGATTTGGGGAATAATATTTCGAATGAAGGTAGAGGATGAAGAGGGTCGGATCTTAGAGAGGAAGAAAGAGCGGCCCAGATTAGATCAAATCAAGATCAATGGTGGTGAAGAAGTGGGTTTGAAAAAATTAAACCAAATAAACCGAAACCCGATAATGAAAATGAGCAGAAAACTGAAAAACTCTTTTGCGGTCGACCGTGGCGGTCGATCGTAACAAACTCCAGAAACATTAACGGTCGACCGTGACGGTCGACCGCGATAAAAATAAGGGCATAATTAGTTTATAAATTCTAGAAATTGAGGAAAATGAAATTTGGACCAAATAAAATTTTGTTTTTTGTTTATTTTACATATTTAAGAATATATACACGATCGTAACAAACTCCAGAAACATTAACGGTCGACCGTGACGGTCGACCGCGATAAAAATAAGGGCATAGTTAGTTTATAAATTCTGGAAATTAAGGAAAATGAAATTTGGACCAAATAAAATTTTGTTTTTTGTTTATTTTACATATTTAAGAATATATACAAAGTTCTTAGCTATTTAAGTCATGAAATTATTTTATTTTAGCTTAATAAAAACTAAATCATCATTAAAATTAAAACAACTATAAAACAACAAAACAAACAAAAAGTCACAACGATAGTTTCAAAACTCATTTTGGTACCCAAATCATTTTGGTACCACTAAAATTTGGGACATGACCCTTATTATTTAAATCTAAGGCCCTAGGGTTATGAACCCGTTTGGGCATATTTTGTGCACCAATACGGTCAAAACAAAAATCGTAAACATGGCCCATACGATTGTAATTTGTGCAATGTAGAGATTTGAATGGTTTGCGTTGACCGAAATGAAATGCACGTGGTTCATTTGTAAAAATAGATTTTTCTTTGTAATTATTTTGCAAACGAGAATTTCTTTTCAAATCGAAACAAAATATGGCTAAATGACCAAAATGACCATAATAATCATATTTATACACATGAGCATGTTTATGATTTACACTATGTGTGTGTACATGTGTATGTGATGAAGAAGCTTGATGGGATGCACAATCATGAATAGGCTTGTCAATTTTTTGTTCATTATGACAAAATTGAGCTAAATGTCCTTTAAGACCGCAAATAGAACATTTGTGAATTTTATCATACATATGTGCATAGTGAATAGGTTTTTTTGAAGAATTGACATTGAACTTTGCACATAAGTCCATAAGCTTTTTATTATTAGCAATACAAGTGTTTAGTGTTGAATCTAAGGTAGATATATGTTTTCTCATTTGATTCAACTCATCATTGTGTATACAAGCATTGCTACTAGAAGTAGGATAAACAAGATTTTTTATCATAGATTTTAACTTATCTACTTCTAACATGGCATCACGTTTTTCATGAAGCAAACTAGCATTTTTAATTCTCAAATTTTCTTTGTATTCTTTAAGAATTATATTTTCATTTGTAAAAAAATTAAACTTAGTGGCTAGTGTTTCATGAGTGGATTTTATATTTACATACTTACTCTTTACATCAATATAGCAATTGTGTAACTTTTCAAACTAAAAAGTAAGTTCATCAAAAGTAATCATATCATCGTTATCGCATACCTCACTAGGGTTATCACCTAGTGGAATTGTACATGGAGATGAGGCTTCTTTAGAACTCAAAGCGGGATTTTCCAACTCTTGTTGAATAGCCTCCAATTTCCCTTCATGTGCTTCAATAAATTTCCATAAGGCGTAAGCACTATCAAAATTAGATTAGCACAAATACAATAACTTGGATCTTTAACTCAAGGCGATTAGACCTTAAATCAAAGAGCACCAAGCTCTGATACCAATTATTAGAACCTAGAGGGGGGGTGATTAGGGTCTTATGCTAATCTAATCCCGATTAAATTCTAATTAAAATTATACTGCTCAATTAGTTCTTGCAAGAGATAGATATGAATAAGAACGATAAGAAAAAGCACAAAAGAAATATATGCTAAGCAAACACAAACACAAGATATGTTTACGAGGTTTGGTCCCCACGACCTACGTCCCCGCTCCTCACCTCGAGAAGATATCCACTATCTCAATCCGGTTTGGAAGCCGGAACTTCTACACATTCGGTTTACAAGATCACCGAAAACTCTCACACTACATAAACACTATTCAATCACACTTTACACACTAAGTGTAGGAACCTAGCCCGTGTCCTCCTCCTCAAGTGCTCGGATGCAACCTCTCCCTAGGTTCGTCAACCGATGCCACTCCTATTAGATTCAACCCCGTCTCTCGCCTCACACTTCTATCGGTGTATAAGTGTATTACAAGTGATTCTCATAAAAAGATTAAATACAATGGTTTGTTATCAACAACAAGTGAGAACGCAAATGAATCTCACACTCACTAAATCACACACCACAGCCCACACTATATAGTATGAAGATATTAAGCTCTCAATGTGTGTGTGTGTGTGTGTGATAACAGTGAATGAAAATAATACAACTCAATAAATATAGCCAATGAAATTAAAATGGAATAGCAAGCTACATAAGAGTTTAGAAAACTTCTCAAACAAGAAGAACAGTGGATGATGATCCCAATAGGATTTAAAAGCCACTTCTTGTTGTAGGAAAACTTCTTTTGAAACAAACTGATGAAATCAGCTTAAACAGCTCTTTTAAACACACTTAAGATTTTTTTAAACACAAAACTTGGATATTTTGAAAGAGAGCAGCAATTGGGGTATTTATACCCACTCAAATATCAGCCAAAAAACAAACTTAAAAAGGCTAAAAAGCCCCCAGAGAACCATTGTAAAAATAGCCGTTAAAAACCAATGATTAAATCGGCGGTCGACTGTGGA
>NC_033801.1:61601806-61638692 GCF_001876935.1 Asparagus officinalis
TATAGATTAGATAGCATGAGAGCCTCCCCGGCGCATATAAATCTAGACTTTTGATAATAATTTGAACATGGCGGTCGACCGTGGCGGTCGACCGCAAACTGACACAGACTAAAAAACCTGTTTTTAGCCAATTTTAAAAATACTTTAAAAATAACAAATCAATTCCAAAAATAATAAAACTTTGGAAAAAGTTTCTAAATGATAAAATGAACATGTTAGAAAAGAATTTTTGGAAAAATAATTTTCATTTGCAAAAACATACTGTTTTTGAAAAGTGTTCATAAAACCTGTATTTTACGAATATGAAAATTTTGATATGACTTATAAACATGCAAATATATATCATGCATATATTATATGTATATAATAAAGCATGAAAGAGCTGTAAACATGAGATAAAAGAAATTATAACAATGTTTAATAAAAAACCATTTATATATTGATATGAAATATATACTGATAAACCCTGATAAACCACATACAATATGAATTAAACATATAAACCATATATAGCATGAAACAAATATATAAACCAATTTTTCTCCCCCTTTGACGACATCAAAAAGGAAAAGAAAATAAAATAGGAGCAATTCTCCCCCTGCATACAAGCACAGATAATAAACAAATATACAGCTAAAGCTCCCCTTGTCAATTTGCATAGATGATATATAAGGATCATATTCATACATAGGAGCTAAGCAACCATATCCATCCAAATACAACCATAAACAATATATAGACCAAATAAATCACAAGTCATCACTTAAAAACTACATAATTTGTTCCACAATGTTACAAACCATAAATAAATTATTTCACAAAGACACATTGTTTTCCACACAAACATAGAGTTATTACAACTCAAAATAAAACATAGAATAAAAGCATAAGTGTCAAGTATTGTTTCACCAAAACATAAACATCACCATAAGCATAAAATCCAATAAACTCAGCAAGATCAATCATCACCATCGCCATCACCATCAGAAGCATGGCCAGAGCCAGATGCAGATCCATCATCATAGCCAGAATCAGATCCATCAGTAGGGCCCTCCTCAGAACCAGACTCAGAACTGGACGAGGGATCCGGAATCCCAAGAGACTGACGCTGATAAGATAGAATAGTCCTAACGTCCCTCTGAATAGCTAATACCTGAGTCTCGAGACGATCCAAACGGGCATATATATCAGAAGTGAAGGAGGTGGAAGCTCTAGACCGAGAAGATGATGGCTTAGCAGGATTAGATAAGGAGTCAGAAAGTTGCATACGGGAGAGAGAGACTCTTTCAAAGTATTCCTTACCCGGATCAACTTTGGGTTCATTTGAAATAGCAACACCGAAGTGTTGAAGAATAAGGGTGATGAAACTGCCAAAAGGAAGAAATTTGTAATGCTTGCATGCCATGTTTTTAAGAAAAACATTTGCCCAATTCACTTTTATTTTGGCAAAAATGGCATAAACAGCATTAACCTTGTCAGAGCAAAATGATCAAAGCTACCGGTTTTGGGAATGAGATTATAAGCAACAATACGAGCTATGATTTTGGCGGTGGGATTGAGTGATTTGTTGTTAATAGGATAGGTACAACCGGGCTTAAACAAGATATCGTTCACAGCCTGATCAGTGTGATCGATAGACATAAGCTCAACGTCACTTGTTAGAATCTTAAGGATTCCCGCAAGCTCGTCGGTAGAAAAAGAAATCTGAATATTTTTAACAAAAGTTGTGATGTTTGGAGACCATCAGCAGAAGATGACACAGATAAGCTTGCATAAAACAGATATACCAGAAATGGATAATAAGGAACTTTACGTTACACATCTAACAGCTTATCTAACCCAACAGCATGTAGAATCTCATGAATATCATAAATGGCTAGTTCCTCAAATTTGATATATCGAGTAGGCAGGATTTTCAGTTTACACAGCTCCTTATATTTCTTGACTAGGGGTTTAAACAGAAGATAATCCTCATAATGAGAGGCAACAATAGATGAGGAACCAGAATTAGGTTTAGATCTTTTCTTAGAAGGCATTTTTTACAGATATGATCAATTAGGGTTAGAAAGAAATTAGACAGAGATTGAAACCCTAAACAAAAAAAATAAAGCATAATAAGTACAAATAAGCAAACCCTAAACCAAAACCCTAGAATTAAAATGTTGAAACTCTAGAGCAAGAGAAGAAATTGAAAGGTGAGAGATTACCCAATCAAGAGATGGAGAACAGCTGCGGTTGACCGAGGAATTTCTACCGGCAACCTAGGAGAGGTTTCTGATTTGGGGAAAAATATTTCGAATGAAGGTAGAGGATGAAGAGGGTCGGATCTTAGAGAGGAAGAAAGAGCACACAAAATCCTAGCCCCTCTTGAAGGATTGATGGATCCTTGGGAACAAATCAATGGAGGAAAGAAGTTAAGGGAAGAAGAACTCTCAAAACCGAAATTAAGGGGGGAGGGTTCGGTTTGGAGCCAAAGAGCTCTCTCCTTTGAAATTTGAATTAAAGGAGGGGGGGACCATGAACAAAAGAGGAAAAGGCCAAGCAAGAGAGGGGGGAAACCATGAACAAAAGAGGAAAAGGCCAAAGAAAAGAGGGGGGGACCACGAAAACCAAGACACCCCTAGGGGTGCCTGGGCAAACCGAACAACTTCCAGAAACTTTGACGGTCGACCGTGGTGGTCGACCGCGAGAAAAATAAAAGCATAGGTAATTTTAAAAACTGGATTTTGAGAAATATGCAATTTGGACTTGAATAAAAATTTGTTTTATGTTTATTAATTATATATAAGAATATATAAGAAGTTCTTAGCTATTTAAATCATGAAATTATTTTATTTTAGCTTAATAAAAACTAAATCATCATTAAAATTAAAACAACTATAAAACAACAAAACAAACAAAAAGTCACAACGATAGTTTCAAAACTCATTTTGGTACCCAAATCATTTTGGTACCACTAAAATTTGGGACATGACCCTTATTATTTAAATCTAAGGCCCTAGGGTTATGAACCCGTTTGGGCATATTTTGTGCACCGATACGGTCAAAACAAAAATCGTAAACATGGCCCATACGATTGTAATTTGTACAATGTAGAGGTTTGAATGGTTTGCGTTGACCGAAATGAAATGCACGTGGTTCATTTGTAAAAATAGATTTTTCTTTGTAATTATTTTGCAAACGAGAATTTCTTTTCAAATCGAAACAAAATATGGCTAAATGACCAAAACGACCACAATAATCACATTTTACACATGAGCATGTTTATGATTTACACTATGTGTGTGTACATGTGTATGTGATGAAGAAGCTTGATGGGATGCACAATCATGAATAGGCTTGTTAATTTTTGGTGCATTATGACAAAATTGAGCTAAATGTCCTTTAAGACCGCAAATAGAACATTTGTGAATTTTGTCATACATATGTGCATAGTGAATAGGTTTTTTTGAAGAATTGACATTGAACTTTGCACATAAGTCCATAAGCTTTTTATTATTAGCAATACAAGTGTTTAGTGTTGAATCTAAGGTAGATATATGTTTTCTCATTTGATTCAACTCATCATTGTGTATACAAGTATTTCTACTAGAAGTAGGATAAACAAGATTTTTTATCATAGATTTTAACTTATCTACTTCTAACATGGCATCACGTTTTTCATGAAGCAAACTAACATTTTTAATTCTCAAATTTTCTTTGTATTCTTTAAGAATAATATTTTTATTTGTAAAAAAATTAAACTTAGTGGCTAGTGTTTCATGAGTGGATTTTATATTCACATACTTACTCTTTACATCAATATAGCAATTGTGTAACTTTTCAAACTCAAAAGCAAGTTCATCAAAAGTAATCATATCATCGTTATCGCATACCTCACTAGGGTTATCACCTAGTGGAATTGTACATGGACATGAGGCTTCTTTAGAACTCAAAGCGGGATTTTCCAACTCTTGTTGAATAGCCTCCAATTCCCCTTCATGTGCTTCAATAAATTTCCATAAGGCGTAAGCACTATGAAAATTAGAAAATTTGTTAGAAAGTGAAGAGTGAAAAGCATTAATCAAATATTCTAACAAAAGCTTGTTCATATTAAACAATCTTATATCATTTTCATACCATTTAGCATTAATCAAATATTCTAACAAAAGCTTGTTCATATTAAACAATCTTATATCATTTTCATACCATTTAGATTTTTCCAAAATGGGAACGACATAGGCATCCTCAATAATTTCCCATAAATCGAATTGTTTAGATTAAACAAAAAGTTTGAATCTAACACGCCATTGAGCATAGGGAAAAACATCCAAACGAGGAGCAATATTAATAGCATATCCTAAACTAGATGAATCATACATATCCATAAAGATAAAATGTGAGAAGCAAAAAGCAATCAAAATTAGATTAGCACAAATACAATAACTTGGATCTTTAACTCAAGGCGATTAGACCTTAAATCAAAGAGCACCAAGCTCTGATACCAATTATTAGAACCTAGAGGGGGGGTGATTAGGGTCTTATGCTAATCTAATCCCGATTAAATTCCAATTAAAATTATATTGATCAATTAGTTCTTGCAAGAGATAGATATGAATAAGAACGATAAGAAAAAACACAAAAGAAATATATGCTAAGCAAACACGAACACAAGATATGTTTACGGGGTTCAGTCCCCACAACCTACGTCCCCGCTCCCCACCTCAAGGAGATATCCACTATCACAATCCGGTTTGGAAGCCGGAACTTCTACACATTCGGTTTACAAGATCACCGAAAACTCTCACACTACATAAATACTATTCAATCACACTTTACACACTAAGTGTAGGAACCTAGCCCGTGTCCCCCTCCTCAAGTGCTCGGATGCAACCTCTCCCTAGGTTCGTCAACCGACGCCACTCCTATTGGATTCGACCCCGTCTCTCGCCTCACACTTCTCTTGGTGTACAAGTGTATTACAAGTGATTCTCACAAAAAGATTAATTATAATGGTTTGTTCTTAATAACAAGTGAGAACGCAAATGAAGCTCACACTCACTAAATCACACACCACAGCCCACACTATATAGTATGAAGATATTAAGCTCTCAATGTGTGTGTGTGTGTGTGTGTGTGTGTGATAACAGTGAATGAAAATAATACAACTCAATAAATATAGCCAATGAAATTAAAATGGAATAGCAAGCTATATAAGAGTTTAGAAAACTTCTCAAACAAGAAGAACAGTGGATGATGATCCCAATAGGATTTGAAAGCCACTTCTTGTTGTAGGAAAACTTCTTTTGAAACAAACTGATGAAATCAGCTTAAACAGCTCTTTTAAACACACTTAAGATTTTGTTAAACACAAAACTTGGATATTTTGAAAGAGAGCAGCAATTGGGGTATTTATACCCACTCAAATATCAGCCAAAAAAACCAACTTGAAAAGACTAAAAAAATGCCTAAAGAACCATTGTAAAAATAGTCGTTAAAAAGCAATTATTAGATCAACGGTCGACCGTGGATTAAGGCTGGCGGTCGACCGCGGCGGTCGACCGCAAAAGTCTATGTATTCTCGGTCGACCGTCACGGTCGCCCGCGGGCATATAAAATCTAGACTTGATAATTTGAACATGGCGGTCGACCGTGGCGGTCGACCGCAAACTGACACAGACTAAAAAACCTGTTTTTGGCCAATTTTAAAAAACTTTAAAAATAACAAATCAATTCCAAAAATAATAAAACTTTAGAAAAATTTTCTAAATGATAAAATGAACATGTTAGAAAAAGAATTTTTGGAAAAAGAATTTTCATTTGCAAAAACATACTGGTTTTGAAAAGTGTTCATAAAACCTGTATTTTACGAATATGAAAATTTTGATATGACTTATAAACATGCATTTTTGAAAAGTGTTCATAAAACCTGTATTTTACGAATATGAAAATTTTGATATGACTTATAAACATGCAAATATATATCATGCATATATTATATGTATATAATAAAGCATGAAAGAGCTGTAAACATGAGATAAAAGATATTATAACAATGTTTAATAAAAAACCATTTATATGATAGAAAACATCAAAAATCGTGTTAAGTGTACATATAATGAGCTTAAATATAAACATACAATATATGTAAGAAAACTACTCTTATACCTAGGTAACTCCACACATATGAACTTGAATCTTTAACGCTTGATTGTCGTGTGTTGAAATACCTGTAAAGAGAAACATAAAAACAAAACTAGAGAATATATTAGCGATAAATTGTTTGACAAATCATCATCAAAACTATAGGGTCAACAATCTCCCCCTTTTTGATGATGGCAAAGGGTTGGCTTGCTGAATATGGAGGAGCCAGCGAAGAGGAAGGTTGTCGAGGAGGGATTCGGTCGAGGATTTTTTTTGTGAACATCGCAAACTATTGTTAGAAGGATTGGGTGATGTGCTGATCGAATTCCTCCAGCTGGCTTGAGTGATGTAGTCCGCACATGATTCTTTAAGGCCTGAATGGATAGGCCTACGTTCATAACCAGACATCGTGATTGAAGAAAAAAAGAATGCCTCATGGTGGGTACCAAACTATTAATGACAGTTATCAAGTGTGGGATAATTTATAGGTTTTTGGAGTGATTAAGGTCCTCTAACTCCTTCTGATGTATGACTCTGGGGTTTACTGCTCTTCCCTATACAATAAAAAACTCGTAAGAGGGCGGAGTTGGGTTCTCCGATTGTTCCTCCGACGATCAAGTCAGTAGATGATCTTAAGTGAGGAAATATAGTTAATTCTTAGTTGTGTCAAAAATGGTTCATCTCTTTTTTATAGTGGGTCTGATGGGGAAGAAGGTAACTTTGGTCAGGTCCAGCAAGACAGGTAAGTCGGCATATAGCTGATAGGTGTTGGGAACTGGCGAAAATGGCCATCCATGTGGTCAGTGCCAAGTGACAGCAGTTGTTTGGTGCTGACGGTAGCCTGATAAGTCATAAAGACTTTGTAGAATAGAGCAATAATGACCTTGTCAGAATAGTTAATGCAAAGGCAGGTGGCTGTCAACGTAAGGTTCGAGAAAACTGCCAACACTTTTAGTCGTCCAGTTGATGGCCGACCATACACATTGATGGCTGATACAACAAGCTGAGTGGGGGTTATTCGCAGGGGCAATCAGCCGGGCTGGACGACAAGCACCACCTTTTGACTCGCTTACGTGAGATGTCGGTTAAACAATGGGCCGAGTCGGATCGATTATGGAATCAATTAAAGGGTTGGCTGAGTAGTAGCACCTTTTGTCTCGGTTACGCGAGATATCAGCTGAACAGTGGGTTGAGCTGAGATTATCTTCATCTTGAGTTAGTTATATTAGTTATAGTATAAGACATGTGTCGATAGCTCAGTGAAGATTAATATTTAGTATTTTTTAGGGGCATAACAGTTTCCAACTCTTGCAAAGTGTTTTTATATGCATTCGTACCCTATTTAAATGCTTATTATCATAGAAACTCGGATCACAAATACTAGTTTGATGAAAAACATCAATCTACTAATATCATTTCTTAGATCTGATATAGCTCGAACAGATCTAAATTATAAACTCATATAAAAATAAAAAATAATTATATTTATAGACCTAACATGTATTAAAATTTATGAGGACAAGATATGATTAAAAGAATAAGATGGAGATCGAGAAAATGATAATAAATTGAGAGAACGGGAACAGGAGCACTTGCTATTGATGTAAATCCTCCAAGATAAACCCTAACCTTCTCACCTCCTTTAGCTCAGCTCTAGATCCGAAGTAAAATGCTAATTCTCCATAACTCTATCTTTATATAATATTTCTAAAAAGGTCAAATTCATGTTTGGGCTTAACGGGTCAGTTTTTGGACTGAAATTTTACTATTTTAGAAAATTCTCAAAAATTTCATGTGGCTCCAAAAAAATACAAATTCTACAACCAAGTCTAGTTCTTACTTAATTGCCTACAAATATTTAGCAAAATTCAAATAAATCAAATTAAATACTCATAAAATAGACAACTTTACATTTAGTATTTCTATCGTATTTTTACACATATAAATACACCATTTTAGGTGTCAATCTCATAAGTAGTTGCAACATCTATAAGTTTATGAAAGGATTCAATTTTTTGGGTTGCGATGATGGCACTTAGATAGGGCCTAAATCTTTGTTATGATAAACAATATTTTTTAGTTTATAACTGAGTCAGATTATCAAGTGTTGGTCAACTTTATAAATGATTCAACTCCCTTGCAGTGGCAGTATCATATCTTATGGAAGGGGACCCTGGATTTACTATCTTCTAAGTATTTATTGCATTTATAGAGAAGTTAATCATGTAGTTGATTGTTTAGAGGCAAATGGTGCCATACACTAGAACACTGGCATCTTTAGTTTAGAATTGAATCGATGATATATTAGATATCCTACACGTTAGAAAGAAGGTCATAGCTGGACACGTCATATAACATCTCTTTTACCCTTTCTTGGCCTTTTTTGTCTTCATTTCGGTAAGATCTTTGGAATCTTTTTAATTGACATGTGTTGTATGGTGCCGAGATAGTTCTATAATATCCTAGTGTTCTTCAAATGCCTAAGGAATAATTCTCCTTTCTTTCTTCTATCAAATTTTGGTTATTTTGACCATCTAACTAATAAAGTTTAGGGTTTTTTGCTTTCAGGCCCATTTGTTTACTCTCATTTATCTTTAAACCCAAGTACTATTATTTGTATCTTTAAGCCCAATTCACTTTTTGTATTTATCTTTAAACCCAAACTTTAAAATATAGTACTTCCAGCACTTGTATTTATTCAGAATCCCCAAAATACCCCTTGGCCCCATATTAATATCTCTCCTCCTCCTCACCATTTTCAACTCAGCCCTAAATTAAAAAACGAAAGCCTCTAGCCGCCGGCGCCCGTCTCGTCGCTCGTCTCCAGCCGCGTCTCCAGCCTCGTCTCTAGCCGTCGTCGTCGTTGCCGTCGCATCGAGGAAGAGCCTGAAGACGAGATCTCTTCTTATTCGCCCAGTGTTTTGACCCTCTCTCTTGTCGACCAAGTCTTCTGTAACCACGAGGGTATGGACTCCCCTCTCTCTATCTTCCTCAAGTATTTATTTATTTTTTGATTTTAGAAGTATTTTTATGAGAAACATAGATTGATATGAGGAGTTTCAATCGAAAAACTTTCTGGGTATTTTTTGGTTTTGGTGTCTGATGTAGTTTGTCGGTGGACTTGATGTTGAACAGTGAACACCATCTGTTTTGATGTTTGTTTGAGTCTTTAAAAATGAGGATTTTGTGATAAATTAATGGTAGTTTAGTTTTATATTGTTGGGGGTAATGCCAAAATTGTTAACGCAGATGAGGGATTTTTTGAGGTATCAGCATTATTGTAGCTAGTTTTTGTTTTGGTGATTTATTTCCATTAAAGATAACAGTAGGTGTTTGTAGAGAGTAGGAGACTCAAACTTAAGCTTCATTTTTTGAGTGTCAATGGTTGAAAGAATTGCTAATAACGCATAACAATCACTAGAAGCAAATTTGCATGTTCAAATACGTTGAAGGCTGAGGGTTTTCCAAAAATCCTATACATGTTTATAGGCCCATCAACTTAATCGATGTGAGCCGAGATTTGAAACAGATGAGCTAAAGACAAGTCTCAATGACTAAGTCAAAAATGCATGAAAGTCACTTCCGTGTCTCAAGTCAAAATGTTGAGGTCAGACCTGCGATGCAAAAACTACAGCGCTGAGGTCACACCTGGGTTCCAAATTTAAAATACAAGGGTGAGACCCACGCCTCAAGTTCAAAAAAAAAGGGGTCCATCCCCGAAGCAGGATTGTGACGCATACCTTCATATAGGTCCTGCATAGCAAATCCCTTCAACCAAGATGCCTTTGAAGCGAGTGCAGAGAACGACTCCTTTATGACAAGGAATTAACAGCTCTAAGATCAGAGTTTAGATCCAAAGTATTCTAAAAATTCATCCCAGTTAACCGTAAACTTTCGAAAACTTTGGAGGGGGTTCTGTAGGTTGTCTAAAAATCACAACAGATAGTTGATCCTCCATCAAACACCGATGATGGAATTACAATCTGATGACTTCAAGAAGGCTATAATTTGAAGACTTTCACATAGATCGATGAAGATTATAATCTAACGACCTTCAAAACAACCGATGAAAGCTCTAGTTCAACAGCCTTCACAATAAACATCGGGAGTTATAATCTGACGACTCTCATATTTTCAACGAGCAAAGATGAAGATTACAAGATGACGGTCTTTGCAACGCTCTAGCAAAAGAGATCATAAATTGATGGTCTCTTCACATCAAAATGCAGAGGTCATCCATGCGTTTCACCATCAAAACGCAGAGGTCATCTCTGTGTTATAACATCAAAACACAGACGTCATACCCACGTTCAAGAGTCAAAACGTAGAGGTCATGCCCAGCATTCTAGTTGAAAACGCAAAGGTCATCCTCAGCATTCAAGTCCAGACAAAGAGTTCATGGACTCAAAACACAGAGTTCATGCAGAACCCAACTCTGCACCCCAGGTCTAAAACGTAGAGTTCATCTCTGTGTCTCAACTCTGTGTTTTAAATTTACAACGCAGCACGACCTGTGTGTTCAGCCACTCTGTATTTTAAGTCTAAAACGCAGAGTTTAGGCTCTGAACGCTAGTTTTTAGTGTTTGACTCGTTCAAAGCACGAACTGAATGGTTTCAAAACTATTTTCCCCATGATTTGGGGAGCTATTTAAGGGGGTGGTTACACCCCATTTAGCCCTACTTATGGGCAAATTAAGGGGGAGGTTATACCCCTTAATCCCCTATAAATAGGAGTAAACTCAGCTGAGTTTAGATCTTTAGATCTTGGAGTATCTTGGAGATCTAGCGATCGTTTTTTTCGGATCATCTCCTCAGCAGCAGATCATCTTCGAGCTTCCGGCAGAAACAAAGTTCTTGGAATGTTCCCTTAGCTTATTAACCGATTTTTTCACTTAAAATTAACTCTTTTTCAAGAGTTTAAACTCGCTCTGAGTTATCAACTCGTTCAGAGTTTCAAACTTGCTTTGCAAGTTCTCCACAGCTTCAAATCATGAGGAGAAGATATCATTTCAATGAATCAAAACATTCGGATCGTCAACAAAGAGCAAACTTGATATGAGCAATCGGGGGAGGCACTCAAATGCCACCGTGAAGAACCCAGAATTAAACAAAGGGAAGAATTCAGATCAATTCTCTTCTCTTTTGAATCAAAAATCCAAATTATAATTGAAATTAAGAGAATACAAATCAAATATTCTTTCAATTTTTTTTCTACAAATTTTCCACCAAACACATGTGATACCAAGGTCTTTTCGAGTTGAAGACAATCGATAGATTAGGTTTCTTTAGTTTTATTCTGATAGGGCACCAAGGAATTTTGTTGATGGTGTGCCTTGGTTTTACTTGTGTGCTACCAAGATTTTTTTGAGTTGGCCGAGCAAGGCATGCCTTGGTTTTATCTCGAGAAGGCACCAAGGTATTAGGTAGAGAGCCTTTGGCTTAGGTGGGTTCCAAGGTCTTTATGTTGGAGTCAACTGAGTTGATGATGTGCTTAGTTTTACCCTAATAAGGTACCAAGATCTTTTAGTACGTGCCTTAGACTTAGGAGGATGTCAAGGTCTTATGGTACGTGCCTTAGGCTTAGGTGGATGCTAATGTCTTTTTGAGTTGACCAAATGAGGTGTGCCTTGGTTTTAATCCGAGAGGGTGCCAAGGTTTTTTGTTAATGGCGTGCCTTGGTTTTACTCATGTGATACCAAGATCCTTTCGAGTTGAAGCCGATTGATAGGTTGGTTTTCCTTGGTTTAATCCTGATAGGGCACCAAGGGCTTTTGTTGATGGTGTGTCTTGGTTTTACTTGTGTGATACCAATGTCTTTTTGAGTCAGTCGAGCAAGATGTGCCTTGATTTTATCCTGAAAGGGCACCAACGTCTTAGGTAGAGCAACATGGGCTTAGGTGGGTGCCAAGGTCTTAATGTTGGAGTCGACCAAGTTGATGATGTGCATTGGTTATACCCTGAAAAAGGTACCCAATGTCTTTTGGTATGTGCCTTGGGCTTAGGCGGATGTCAGGGTCTTTTAGTACATGCCTTGGGCTTACATGGATGCTAATGTATAATTATACGTGCCTTGGGCTTAGATGGATACCAAAATCTTTTTGAGTCAACCAAGTGAGGTGTGCGTTGGTTTTATACCGAGAGGGCACTAAGATCTTTTGTTGATGGCGTGCGTGTCTTGGTTTTACTCATATGATATTAAGGTCTTTTCGAGTCGACCAAGTGAAGCGTGCCTTAGTTTTTTCTCGAAAGGGCACCAAGGTCTTTGGTCGTAAGTCGACTTGACCGGGCTTCATGCCTTGGATTTATTCGTGATGACACCAAGGTCTTAAGGTACGTGTCTTGGACTTAAGTTGGTGCCAAGGTCTTAAAATGAGTTGACTATGTTGTAATGACTCGGCCTTGTAATTTTGAGCATAGTTATGATACTGCTAGAATGTAGAAAAATAGAGTTAAAATTTAAAGGATTTTAATCAAATATGACATATACAAACAAAATTATTAAAAATATTTCTTAAGGTGCTCGATGTTCCAAGGATGTTGTAGGATCCGCAAAGAGAACTTGCTTGTGTGGTTGAGGAGACATGTCTCAACGTAGTCTCTATGATGACACGATGACGTGGCATGTGTTGATGTCCGAGGGACCTTCGGCTTCCTTATTGGTGGTGGATGGGCAGTCGAGTGTTGGCCTGCTGAATATGGAGGAGTCAGCAAAGAGGAAGGTTGTTGAGGAGGGATTCGGTTGAGGATTTTTTTGGTGAACACCGCAAACTAATGTTGGAAGGATTGGGTCATGCGCTGATCGGATTCCTCGGATTCCTCCAGCTGGACTTGAGTGACGTAGCTCGCACGTGGTTCTTTAAGGGCTGAATGGACAAGCCTACGCTCATAACCAAACATCACGATCGAAGAAAAAAGAAGGCCTCATGGTGGGTACCAAACTATTAATGACAGTTATCAAGTAGGGCTTAATTTACAGATTTGTGGAGTGATTAAGGTCCTCTAACTCCTTCTGATGTATAGCTCTGGGGTTTACTGCTCTACCTTGAACAAGAAAGAACACGTAAGAGGGCGAAATTAGGTTCTCTTGTTGTTCTTCCGACGATCAAGTCAGTAGATGATCTTAAGTGAGGAAATATAGTTAGCTCTTAGTTGTGTCAAAAACAGTTCATCTCCTTTTTATAGTGGATCTGTGGGGGAATGAGGTAACTTTGGTCAGGTCCAGCTAGGCAGCTAAGTCGGTAGATAGTTGATAGGTGTTGGGCACTGGCGAAAATGTCCATCCATGTGGTCAGTGCCAAGTGACAGCAGTTGCTTGATGCTGATGGTAGCCTGATAAGTCATAAAGACTTTGTAGACTAGAGCAATAATGACTTTATCAGAACAGTTAATACAAGGGTAGGTGGCTGTTAGCATAAGGTTCGAGAAAACTACCTACACTTTTAGCCGCCAAGCTGATGGTTGACCATACACATTGATGGCTGATGCAACTGTAATACCCTAACCCTTAAGAGGGTGATGTGATTAGTATTGATAGATTTGATTGGAATACGCATACCACCAAGATGCATCTTCTTTTCGGGAACCTAACTCTTAGAAACTCCAAAGTTAAGCGTGCTTGGCCTGGAGAAATTCTAGGATGGGTGACACACTGGGAAGTTTTCCAGGGAGCGCGTGAGTGAGGACAAAACGTGCTGAAAAGACATGTGGTGGTTTGTGAGGTCAGTCCATCAGATCTAATAGCGTACCGGCTCCGGGATTCCGGGGCGGGGCGTTACAAATGGCATCAGAGCCAAACCAACCGGAATTGTGAGAGCTAAGTGCTATGCGGCGCAAAGTGCTACATCGAGAGGGCGGGAGCCACCTGGAACCCAACTCTTAGAAACTCCAAAGTTAAGCGTGTTTGGCCTGGAGAAATTCTAGGATGGGTGACCCACTGGAAAGTTTTCCAGAGAGCGCGTGAGTGAGGACAAAACGTGCTGAAAAGACATGTGGTGGTTTGTGAGGTCAGTCCATCAGATCTAATAGCGTACCGGTTCCGGGATTCCGGGGCGGGGCGTTACAGCAACAGGCTTTGTAGGGGTTATTCTCAGGGGCGATCGGCCAGGCTGGACGACAAGCATCGCCTTTTGACTCGGTTACGCAAAATCTCGGCTAAACAATGGACCGAGTCGGGTCGCTTGTGGCATCAATTGAAGGGCTAGCTGAGTAGTACCACATTTTGTCTCGGTTACGCGATATATCAGCTGAACAGTGGATTGAGCTGAGGCAGAAATTATCTTCATCTTGAGTTAGTCGTATTAGCTAGAGTGTAAGACATGTGTGGATAGCTCTGTGGAGATTAATATTTAGTACTTTTTAGGGGCATAACAGTTTCCAACTCTTACAAAGAGTTTTTATATGCATTTGTACATGATTTAAATGCATATTATCATAGAAACTCAAATCACAAATACTAGTTTGATGAAAAACATGAATCTACTAATATCATTTCTTAGATCTGATACTTGTCGAACAGATCTAAATTATAAACTCATATAAAAATAAAAATAGTTATATTTATAGACCTAACATGTATTAAACTTCATGAGGACAAGATATTATTAAAAGAATAAGATGGAGATAAAAAAAATGATAATAAATGAGAGAACGGGAGCAGGAGCACCTTCTATTGATGTAAATCCTCCAAGATAAACCCTAACCTTCTCACCTCCTTTAGCTCGGCTCTAGATCCAAAGTAAAATGCTAATTCTCCATAACTCTTATCTTTATATAATATTTCTAAAAAGGTCAAATTCGTGTTTGGGCTTAACGGGTCGGTTTCTGGACTGAATTTTTACTATTTTAGAAAATTCTCAAAAAATTCATGTGGCTCCAAAAAATACAAGGATCATTTTGTATTCTACGACCAAGTCTAGTTCTTACTTAATTGCCTACAAAAATTTAGCAAAATTTAAATAAAACAAATTAAATACTCATAAAATAGACAACTTTACATTTAGTATTTAGTATTTTTACCCATATAAATACACCGTTTTAGGTGTCACTCTCATAAGTAGTTGCAAGATCTATAAGTTTATGAAAGGATTCAAATTTTTGGGTTGCGATGATGGCACTTAGATAGGGTCTAAATCTTTAATATGATAAACAATATTTTTCATCAGTTTGAAACTGAGTCGGATTCTCTAGTGTTGGTCAACTTTATAAATAATTCAACTCCCTTGCAGTGGCAGTATCATATCTTATGGACGGGGGCCATGGATTTACTATCTTCTATGTCTTTTGTTATTTATCACATTTATAGAGAAGTTAATCATGTAGTTGACTGTTTAGTGGCAAATGGTGCCAGACACAGGAACACTGGCATCTTTAGTTCAGAGTTGAATCTCCCTCGAGATGTCAAGCCTGCTTTGATCGATGATATATTAGATATCCTACACGTCAGAAAGAAGGTCATAGCTGGACGCGACATATAACATCTCTTTTACCCTTTCTTGGCCTTTTTTGTCTTCATTTCGGTAAGATCTTTGGAATCTTTTTAATTAATTGACATGTGTTGTGTGGTGCCGAGATAGTTCTATAATATCCTGGTGTTCTTCAAATGCCTAAGGAATAATTCTCCTTTCTTTCTTCTATCAAATTTTGGTTATTTTGACCATCTAACTAATAAAGTTTTATAGATCTGCTCAGGGACCTACACGAAGCTTCAATTAAAAAAGGACAAATTTTCAAAATCAACCAATTTAGAAATTTAAATAGCAAAACCGACCACTTCGAAATTTAAATAGCAAAACCGACCCTTTTCTTCTGAAAAGGGTCGGTTTTGCTGCTGAACAAATTTTACGATATACTTTTTAATTGACATGTGTTGTGTGGTGCCGAGATAGTTCTATAATATCCTGGTGTTCTTCTAATGCCTAAGGAATAATTCTCCTTTCTTTCTTCTATCAAATTTTGGTTATTTTGACCATCTAACTAATAAAGTTTATAGATCTGCTCAGGGACCTACACGAAGCTTCAATTAAAAAATCTTCTAATTAAGTCCATGAATTCATATCTATAAAACAAGTCTTTATATCTTATTGTAATCCTCTACTATCTTAATTATATCCTAAATCCTAGAGGAAAACATCACAATTGTGCTTCCTACAAGCACAAGAAAAATGTTAGCATTTACCTCATAAAATCCCTTTTTCTTCTTCTCTTCACCTCTTATTTTCTTCATTCTCTCTTCTTCTCATCCTTTTTTTTCTCTAATTGAAATTGCTGATGTAGCTCCTGCTCTTTCTCTCCTTCTCTACTTCCTCCTCTTTCTTTCTTTATATATTTTTCCTGCCTACAACTCCTATCTTCTTTTCCTTCTTTTGTTTTAGTTTCTCTACGTGCAATTTTGAAACATAGAGCGGGGAATAGGATTTGAATTACCAATTCCACCTCCTGCTAGCTTTTAGGGACACGTCCCCTCCTTTCACCCTCCACCTCCCTTCATCTTCAGCCCCTCATATATTTGCTATTTGCACATCACTATTACAGTTTCTATTGAAAAGTTAATTACAAAATAAATAAATATATTCAATATCTTATTTCATAATCTTAATTAATATAAACAAAAGGGGAAAATAACAAAAGAACTAGGCATTACAAATTCCCTCCCCCTATTTCTTTTTCTTTGATTTCTAGAAAACCACCACACAGGCCCTAGGAGGTTCACCTTCTACACAAACCGTCACATCAAAAAGAGGAACTAGAATGCGAGCTGACTTTAATAAAGACTCCCTCCCAGTATTTCTTTGCCAGATTTGAGATGTTTTCTACCATACAATGCTATGAGAGCATCTCCAATAGCTTCCACATTTCCCACTTTTGAAGAATTTAGTTAGGTTTTTGGTCCAACAGATTCCCCATCTCATTCCCCAAAATACATTTCCCACTTTTGAAGAATTTAGTTAGGTTTTTGGTCCAACAGATTCCCCATCTCATTCCCCAAAATAGGGATGGAGGAGAAATTAGGTTTTTGGTCCAACAGATTCCCCATCTCATTCCCCAAAATAGGGATGGAGGAGAAAAAATGGGAAAGCTTCCCCAAATCTGCAACATTCTCCACATTTTTGGAGGAAAAAAGGGATTCTTCAAAATGGGGAAGCTGTTGGAGTTGGTATAAAAAAAATTTGGAGAATATGACTTTTGCTTCCCTATTTTGGAGAAAATTTTAGAGAAGCTGTTGGAGATGCCCTGAGAGACTACATTGCAATTAGCCTTCCGACCACTCAGAGATTCCCAATGTCTCCATATAATGACTTTTCTTCATGTACCTTCTGTTGTGCGCGGCAGAAGCCAAACAATCAAACCAACTATGTGCTTTGAGAAACCAAACCAAACGAACGCCGAGAGAAGGCTAAACAATCCAAATATAACGACACAAATCCAAACACAATAGTTTAACGTGGTTCGGCAATTGCCTACATCCACGGGGCAAGAAGAGGATGGGGTTTTCACTAATAGAGAAGAAGAGTACAAACTGAGATTACAATAGGCTTGAAGGAACAAACTAATCTCACCACAAAGCTCTCAATCTCTCCAAATAAAACCCTAAACAAATAGCTCAAAAATACCTCTTTTTGTGCTCCAAATATCCCCCAAACAATGCTTAATCAAAGCCCAAATAAAGCCAAAGAAACCCTAAAAAACGTGTCTCTATTTATAACAAAACACAATCCCAAACTGATTGGGATTCTAAAAACGAGTCTGCCACACCCTGTTATGGCACACACCATACCCATGGCAAACAGGACAGATTCTGCCACACCAGGGTATGACAAACACCACACCCATGGCAGACAGGGCAGATTCTGCCACACCCATGGCAGACATCACACCAGGGTGTGGTGGAGCCTGTTTTGCTTATTCTTCATGTTTTCTCAATTCCTTCCTGAATTCCTTCACCGTTTTCATAATTCTCCACCTCAGCGAAGTTTTCCCAAAACTGAGCCGACACCAACCAAAACAAATACCTCACTTGTTACATCTAGTACGCCACGGCAACGGACTCATGACAACGGACTCCATCCACACAAGTCGAGACCCAAACGGGAGTGCGAACACTCACCCAAATGTCGGTATCTACTCATCAAATCGGCTGCATCAAAACTGACTGCCTACGTATCTCTTGCCCAAGGAATCAAGCCTTCACATAGTTCACCCAAACGGCCTCCAAAGGCCCTCAAACAAATAGAAGAGCACGCAACCCTCCTCCATCATTACCAAACCTGTGACTGATAGCACCTCTAATGACCTCAAACTGAAACGATCCAAACACCTCCACCTGAGGTGAACCAATGGTGACTGATAGCACCTCTAATGACCTCAAACTGAAACGATCCAAACACCTCCACCTGAGGTGAACCAATGGCCATGTCCAAACTGCGCCTATCAGCTGCACTCAAATCAATCAACACGTCATCTGCATCCAAAACCAAATGATCTTCACGCTATGTCACCTCAGCTGAAGTCCCAAATAATACAGAATGACCTGGAGTATGTGGAGTAAACTCCACCCAATATGGAGTAGCATCACCCTCCACCTACTGCGATATCCAACTGATCTGATCAACACTCTCTACCTGCCAAGAGTCCAATGTGACATACCTGCTCCGAACGAAAACAGAAGCTCCCAAACGATAATCAAACGAGCCTCTGAATCCCAAACGTGCAATCGGATCAAATCTCACATCCTAGATGTGACCAAATGCTGGGTAACCAAATATCCGACGCCAACCAAAATCTGAAGAAGCTCCACCAGATCCAATAACTCCTAATGCAGCAGTTGGCGACCTATGCATAAGATGACCCAAATATGTCGAAGCCCGAACTCCAAAACCAATGCTCGACATTAAACGTCGATCCTCCTCCATAAAGAAACGACCAATCAAAAATATCATCTCATCTCGTCGCCCCAATGTTTCCTCTCCAATGAAGTATCTTAAATTACCATGAGCTCGACACAAATACAGTAGGTCCCTCTTGTACCTCCCTCTAAAACCAGAATAAAGTACCTTCACCTTACTGCCAATACACTTCTTCAACTGTTGTTGACTACTAGGACTTCAAAACCAACGGGACTTGGTTGCAACCCACAAATACCTAGTACAATCCCCAACAAAAGAAACCAAAATACCACTTACCTTCCAATGATGCCTCTTTGGAAGTCCCCCAAATACCTAAATGAACACCAAATAGAAGACCCCTCAATCATCGAATAGAAGTGCCAAACTCCACCAAGGTCTCCTTACTCATACCAACGTGCTCAAAGGACTTCAATATGCAGGTTAAGGGTACTTCTCAATCATTCAATGCACCGTATCAACAATTAAATATCCCAGCCTCAAATCCTTCTATCTCGGCCAACTATCTCAAAGCACCAACAAACGAAGAATAGATCCAAACTAATAAAGGAGAGATTTTTACCTCCAATTGAAACCCTAACAAGAGTCTCCAAACGATCTCACGATCCACAAATAAGAAAAATCCAACCTTTATCTCCAAACGAAGCCTCGAAGAGCCTCCAAAGCAATCTACTCCTCCAAATAGCCCAAGCGCCAACAAGCCAATGCGGAAAACAAACGAAGAATAGATCCAAAACTGAGAAAAGAAAGAAACTTTACCAAAAAGATCCCACCTTTCTCACCAACTGAAACCCTAGACGAGCTTCCCAAATCGATCTACTCCTCCAACCAAGACAAAACCCTAGATCTGGAATCCGGAGCTCTGATACCAATTGTTGTGCGCGGCGGAAGCCAAACAATCAAACCAACTATGTGCTTTGAGAAACCAAACCAAACGAACGCCGAGAGAAGGCTAAACAATCCAAATATAACGGCACAAATCCAAACACAATAGTTTAACGTGGTTCGGCAATTGCCTACGTCCACGGGGCAAGAAGGAGATGGGGTTTTCACTAATAGAGAAGAAGAGTACAAACTGAGATTACAATAGGCTCGAAGGAACAAACTAATCTCACCACAAATCTCTCAATCTCTCCAAATAAAACCATAAACAAATAGCTCAAAAATACCTCTTTTTGTTCTCCAAATATCCCCCAAACAATGCTTAATCAAAGCCCAAATAAAGCCAAAGAAACCCTAAAAACGTGTCTCTATTTATAACAAAACACAATCCCAAACTGATTGGGATTATAAAAACGAGTCTGTCACACCCTGGTGTGGCACACACCACACCCATGACAAACAGGGCAGATTCTGCCACACCAGGGTGTGGCAGACACCACACCCATGGCAGACAGGGCAGATTCTGCCACACCCATGGCAGACACCACACCAGGATGTGGCGGAGCCTGTTTTGCTTATTCTTCACGTTTTTCTCAATTCCTTCCTCAATTCCTTCGCCGTTTTCACACATTCTTCTTTGTTGCAAATTACCATAGCCACTTTATCATTAAACCTGAACTCAATAATAATAATAATAATAACAACAACAACAATAATAATAATAATAGTAATAACTCAAAAAAAAGAACTAAGAAAAACATTAAAGCTTGAATTATTTCCTTGATTGACTTGGCACTATGACGACCGTCCGCCTCCTTGCTCGCAGTCACCTTGGGCCAGTCGTGCGGCTAATAATAATAATAATAATAATAGTAATAACTCAAAAAAAAGAACTAAGAAAAACATTAAATCTTGAATTTTTTTCTTTGATTGACTTGGTTCCATGACCGTTCGCCTCCTTGCTCGCAGTCACCTTGGGCCAGTCGTGCCGCTAAGAGAATGTTTTTACCGCAATCTTTCTATTTTCATCTGCCACTTTTTGGGGGAGTCTACGTTTAGGAATAGATGTCAAATTTCAACTTGATTTGAATGAGTCTAAGCTGACTATGTTGTGTTTAAAACTATATTAGAATATAAAAGCCCTGAATTATGAATGTAGTAATGAGGAAGGCTCAGAGAACCGATTCCCAGGAAAAGTAACATGAAAATAAATTGAAAGGTTGTTGTGGAATTTATCCTCTATTACCCCGCTAAAATGTTCCCTTTCAAAAAATATCCCATTTCAGAAATTATCCCACTTACTAGATAATAAGTTCCTATTGGCAAACACTTTAGAGAATTATAGAAAAAGTTAATAAATGGCAAGGTTGTTGTCATGAATAAGAGATCATATGAAGGTGAAGCATTATGATTATGATACAGTAGATTAATGGTCAATTGAGGTCCCATATAATAAGTTTATTTAATTTTAGCTATTTGATGTATGGAAAAAAAAAAGCTAAAAAATTCCGTATGGCACTTCCTTATAATAGACTATAGGATGAAATGACTTACTTTTCCCTATTAAAGTGTCAACTTGCCCTCTAAAATGTCAATTTGTCTATTTTCCTCTATATGCTATGTTTCTTTATCTAATGTGTGCAAAAACCATAAAGTCTTGACAGAAATTTTGAAAGTTTAAACAACTCCTAAACAGGGCGAAATTAAATAAACCTGAAACAAAACTAAAATATTATTAAAAAAATCCCTTAAAATTTAGCAAGTATAAATAGGCCCATGAAATGTGAAAATTACAAATGACCACTGAAGCTAGAAACACCCCAGAAAATTGAAATTATAAAAAACACATTAAAATCCAAAAGGAGAAATTTTCAAAATAAACCTATTTAAATTTTTATTAAAAAATTCAACCCACTCCCATTTTATTTCTCAAAACCGATTCATTTCGTGGCCACGTCAGCAGCGTGGCCACGAAATGGGTCGGTTTTTTTTAAGGACGCCTCTAAATAGTCGGGGTTGCCAACCCTGACTATTTAGTTATGTACAAGCTAAATTAGCCGGGGTTGTCAACCCCGACTAATTTAGTGCCCTGTCTAATTGGTCGGGGTTGGCAACCCCGACCATTTCGAAAGCCCATTTCGAAATGGTCAGGGTTCCCAACACCGACCATATGGCGGAAAGCTCTGGCCCAGTCGCCGAATGGAACTGAAAATGATCGGGGTTAGGAACCCCGACCATTTAGTAGAGGAGAATTTTCCTATGACAAAATGGTCAGGTTTGGGAACCCCGACCGTTTCGTGTACGTGCACAAAATGGTCGGGGTTCCCAACCCCGACCATTTGGCAGACTCTACTACTCACACTTTCAGCTAGAAATTCAAACTCTTGCTGTTACATATCAATCCACAATGTAATCACAATCACAATAACACACATACCAATCAATAATCTCAAATAAAAATCCATAATCAATCGGATATATACAATGCAATTCACATACTAATAATCAATACTCAATCGAATACATAATATTTAGTTTCAAACGCAAACATCCTATCAATACTCAATCGAATACATAATATTTAGTTTCAAACGCAAACATCCTATCAATACTCAATCAGATACATAATATTTAGTTTCAATCGGATACAACTTCCTTTCCTCTCCCTCTCCCTCTCCCTCTCCCTCTCCCCCTGACACGTTCACCTTCGACGTGATTTCGGATGAGTTCCTCGTCCGATTGTGTGTGAAGTTGGGAGTGCATGACATCCTCATCGACTCGAACCGACTGTGAACATCCGGCTTGGGCCTACTGTGAGCCGCCAGCTTCATCATGTGCACCGCTTGAGCTTGCCCCTGTTTGTCCTCGGAACCGCGACGATCGTACTCAATTGGTTGCTCCTCACGTCCATCACGTCTTACATTACGCATCCTCTGAAGAACAGACCAAATCTTTTCGATCATGTGAATGAACGTGTTCCTCGACCCTGGCTCAGTAGTTGTTCGGATTGCATCATGCGCCATAGTAGAAAGTTCTTCGAGCTCTTGTACCTATAAGATTAAAATCCCAAGAAAATTATTATGATTTGGATGATAATAAAATAAAACTCACAAGATAACTATATATTTTTCTTATACACTTACCAACTCTCTCTTAACTGGGTCTCTTGGTATGTACTCCTTAGGAGCTTTGTTCTCTTGAAATATCCACCAGTGAGTAATCCTCCAATACCACCACAAATACACACCTAGGTCAGGTGCATCAGCCCTCTCCATCACCAACCGTTCTTCCCTCCAATCCCACCTCCCGATGTAAGCACGGTGAATATGCTCCCAATCTTGACGATGTTCACCTTTTCTGGGATTTCTCTCTATTATTTCCACAGGGTTCGGGATATGTTGTTGTAACCCAAATTATCGGAGCACAAGGTTGGGCACGTTCATCTCGACAATCTCAAAACATATGATCGGGACGCGAGCATGCTATACATACGGCTCTTCTCTGCATATATCGGGTAGTGACTCTAAAAATAGTTCATATGTCATCCACTTGACTTATAAAAAGATAAAGTAAAGCAAATTTCATTAATAAATGATGTAATGATTGAAAATTTTTATATATTATGATTTCATCCTCCATTTAATCGAGTTTGTTCCTATAGACGTTTTCATGGCCCTTTGATGAGGTATGACAAGATCTGGATACATTCCATCTATTTTATATACAATGAGTTAGTATAAATTGAAATAAATGTATAAAATTATATTTAATCATATATTTTTTAAAATAACTTAGTAATACATGCAGCCTAATAAAATTTGGTCATTGAGAGCACGTGTCTCCCTCAAATCTAGGCAACCCAAATGCAATCTCTCCCAAGACCATATCTGTAGCAGAGTGAGACAACTTTTGAATTCTTTATTTTAAACAAGAGCCAATTTGGTCATCTCCCTATACAAATACGCTAACACGACACTCCCCCATGACAATCCACAAGATCCTCCAGGAGTGGCAACCACCTCATGTGCATCGAATCCTTCGTGGAATCCAGGAAAAGAATAGTACCGATTATGTGAAGTATGTATGCACGGGCATACATCTTGACGATCTCCTCATCACACCGATCGAAACATTCATGTAATTATTTCTCAACCATTCAAGCTTGATCCTTCCACCCCTCATGTGAGGAACTTGATCCAGCAATGCTTCACACTTCCTTGACCAGTTGAAGTCGTTGCTACCTGTGACAGCATCTTCATCCACTCTGAGTCCAAGCAAAACCCCAACATCCTGCAATATAATCGTCGACTCTCCTTGGCGCAGGTGGAATGTGTTTATCTCAGCTCTCCATCGTTCAACCAGTGCTGTCAAGAGAGCCCAATCAAGTCTCACCCATTTAATTTGTGAGCACTCAAAGAAGCATGTTTGACGAACATAATATTGGACATGTGGATCGGTCAACTCCCAGCTCGAATGTGCACGAGTATGATCAACGATAGTAATGCTCGAGGCCTGCATATAATAAACAGTGCAAATGTTCAGTAACAATCAATAACTTAGAATAATTGATATGATTGAAAATGTAATTTATAATTATCAATCTAATTACCTCCCTAGTGTTAATCTTTGCGGATCGATATCGAGGTTGGTCATAAAGGACCTCATACGTCAATGGACCCGCCTCTATATCTGCACATATGATGATATAAATGAAGTAGAATATAATGAAGTAAAATAAAAGTTCAAATTTCGAATATAAATGAAGTATAATAATTAATAAAATTAAATTAATTGTACCCATTAATTGCTATAGTTGGATGAAAAAACTGACTGTATGAATCTCTATAGTGGCTTGATTGATATCACTCAAAAGCGTATGTGTAATACGATGTATTTGTACCCCCAAATTGCTTGGTCGTAACCGCTATAACATGTGAACATGGCAATTTTTGCAATTCTGGTATGTTATATATGCATGCGCATTGTGTCCCTCTTAAATTGATGGTGTAATTATGACCATGATTGTCTATAACCTCCCATTCATCTATAGCAAATCTAACAATCTTAGTCAATCTGGCCTGCTTGACACGAGCTCCTATAATCTCTTCATTTTTTAGGGTAAACAACGTCCCCCACTTTGTTCCATCCTCTCGCCGCTTAACAAAATACTGATTTAGTCTATAAAATGTCCTTGCAACCAACGCATGTATGGGCATTGCTCGAGCCCCCTTAAGTATACTGTTGAAGCTTTTAGAACAATTAGTTGTCATCATGCAATAGCGATTCCCTCCATCTTTACTTAGTGCCCACCGGTCGATGTAATCGCTTCCCAAACTACTCTCAATCCAATCATGTGCAGTTTGAGATGTTGCCTTTATTTGATCCTATATCCGATCATACACACACGTTTTGGATGTAACACCCACTTGCCAAAGAAGGTTATGTAGATGTACTTGACCAAAGCTCTTTTTAAAATTAGCTCTAATGTGTCATAAGCAATAGCAGTGATTGTGATGAAAGCCAAATCTCCTGTACAATGCTCTTGGAATACCTTTCATCCTATCGGATATAAAAGTAATTTTCCAAGGAGGCAACACATTAAAAATATATAATTGGATACAAGAAAAAAACCACTCCGAATTTTCACTGTTCTCGATCTCTACAACTGCAAAGGCCAAAGGAAATAAGTCTCCATCTGTATCTACTCCTTTAGCGACAAGCAATACACCCTTATATTTATCATATAAATGTGTCCCATCAGTGCTAAGGATCGGCAGACAAAATTTAAATCCCTCGATCGAAGGACCAAATACCCAAAATACAGAAGTGAATTTATGAACTTCTGGATTAACCTCTTTGGTTATGAGTAGGCATGTCCATCCGGGCCGGCCCGGCCCGGAAATCCGGGCCCGGGCCGGGCAAAATCGGAGCCCGGACCCAGACCCGGGTACCCCGGGCCGGGTCCGGGCCCGGGCCCGACCGAGCCGGGTTTCGGGCCCGACGGTTTTTTTCTTTTTTTTAAAATTTTTTTTTATCAAATTTTTAAATTTTATTTAAGTTTTAAATTATAAAAAGCCGGCCCGGGTTTTTTTCTTTTTTTTAAAAAAAAAATTTATCAAAATTTTAAATTTTATTTAAGTTTTAAATTATAAAAAAAGACAAAAAAAATAATAAAAGAACAATAATTTTATTAATCACAATGACATAAATTACAAATAAAAAATTATAAAAATAAATTCTTTATTAATAATTAATAAATCATTTACAAATTATAAGTATAAATTTATTTTGGAATTCATCGCATCACAATAGATAAGTACATCCCAACTAGGTTTTTTTAAGTTTCTTTTCTTTCTTTTTTTTTGATAAAAAAATGCTAAAGTTTAATATTATTATATTTTATATAATTATGTATTAGTATATACTTACAAATTATTATGTAACTATATATTATATATACATATATTATATGTAAATATATTGTATATATTTATAAGTTATAATTTAAGAGAGAGAGAGAATCGCATAAGTAACCCTGTAGCCGTTGCTCGTTGGGCCAATGGGGAAGTAACCGTTGTAATATACTATACTTATATACTAAGAGAGAGAGTATACACACACACACATATATAAAAGAGTATACTTATATAATAGGGAGTATACATATATAAGAGAGAGTATACTTATATATACATATATACTAAGAGAGAGAGTATATTAGTATACTTATATATACTTATACATATATATACTTATATAAGAGAGAGTATACTTATATATACTTATATACTAAGAGAGAGTATATATACACACATATGACATATTATATGTAAGAGAGAGTATATATACTAAGAGAGAGTATATATACACACTTATATATACTTATATATACTTATATATACTTATATACTAAGAGAGAGTATATATATATACACACATATGACATATTATACATATATAGAAATATGTTATATATACATATATTATATATATACATATATTATACATATATAAAAATATATTATATATACATATATTATACATATTATATATATTTATATATACATATATAATATAATACATAAAAAGAAAAAAGAAAAAAAGAAAAAAAATAATCCGGGCTGGGCCGGGGCCGGGCCGGGCACAAAAGAGCCGGCCCGGACTTAGCCCGGGTTTCCGGGCCGGCCGGGCCGGGCACAAAAGAGCCGGCCCGGACTTGGCCCGGGTTTCCGGGCCGGGTCGGGCCGGGCCGCGGCCCAGCCGGGCCCGGGCCACGGGCTGTTTTGGACAGGCCTAGTTATGAGTTTGTATTCAGATCCAGGATTGCTTCTTTTGATCGCATCAAGATATTGAGGTAGTGTCATGTAAAACTTCTCCCAATCACCAAATATTTTTGTCATCGCAACTCTCCTTACATTCCATGGTTTGCTATAGGATATTTCAATCCACTTATCATGTGACACTCTATCAATTATATCATCGGGCTTTAGTTCAAGCTTTTTCTTTAATATTGGCATAATTAACCGAGCTATGTAAGAGGCGGAGACACCACTGTGGTCTCTCTCAAACATTGGATTGTTATATGTGTGAACACCATACTATTTTGTGATCCTAAAATACTCATTATGTTTCTATCCGGCAAATGCATATAACTTCTATGGTTCAATTGTCGTAACTCGATGCAATTCATTAACCAATTCAAGGTAACTATATGATTCTGATATCATTAACGGGTTTGTCAGCCCTCCGACGTATATTGGCATATTATTTATTCCATAATTAATCGTTCCACCATAAGAGCAAGCAATAAAAATCATATTGTTCAACCTATGCAAAACAAATAAGAGCAAGCAATAAAAATCATATTGTTCAACCTATGCAAAACAAAATTATATCATTTAAATACAAAAAATTTAAAAAATATTATCAATCATATTGTTCAACCTATGCAAAACAAAATTATATCATTTAAATACAAAAAATTTAAAAAATATTATCAATTACCACCCTAAACCACAATTACAACCTTAAAACCCAATTACAACCATAAACCCCAAAATCCTAAACCCTAAAATTGAGTATTCTATGCCCTAAATGTTTAATTTCAACTACAACAAGAATAAATTTTCTAAATAAACCACCACAAATAGAGTTCAAACCCTAGAAATTCGTTTTTGAGAGAAAAAAACCCTATATTTTCTACATGTTAAAATAGGAGAGAATGTAGAGAAATTACCTGGTAGATCTTTCATGATAAAATTCAGACGAAAATTAAGATTGAAATCTAAGACCAGTGGCTCAAACAAAGTTTGGGAGGAGGAGAACTACGGAAATGAGAGAGAGCGGCAGCTAGAAACGAACGGGGTCTTGGGAGATAAAGTCGTGGCCTTTATATAGGAGAAGGGCCCAGTTAACAAATAGTCGGGGTTCACAACCCCGACTATTATCCCTTAGCCGTTTTCATCAGCTGCGACTACGTCAGAGCTCTCTGCCATATGGTCGGGTTTAGGAACGCCGACCATTTCAAAATGGGCTTTCGAAATGGTCGGGGTTGCCAACCCCGACCAATTAGACAGGCCCCTAAATTAGTCGGGGTTGGCAACCCCGACTATTTTAGCTTGTACATAGCTAAATAGTTAGGGTTGGCAATGAAGACTATTTAGAGGCGTTATTAAAAAAACTGACCCATTTTGTGGCCACGCTGCTGACGTAGCCACGAAATAGGTCGGTTTTGAGAAATAAAATGGGAGTGGGTCGAATTTTTTAATAAAAAAATTAAATGGGTTTATTTTGAAAAAATTTCAAATCCAAAATTTACAAACTTTTCTAAATATATGAAAATTTAAAATGAGCCCCGAAAAATTCAAGATTTATAAAAATGCCCTAAAGGTTATATACATTATAAAAGCAACCTGAAAATCCAAACATTACTAACAATCCCATAAAGAATTTTAGGAGACTATCAGAACTTTTGGATTTTTTAGGGTATTTAAATTATATGGTGTTTTGGTAATTTTTGGATATTTTAGGGTGTTTTTTATAGAAGTTTTATTCCTAGGGTATTTTATAGTTTCTGATTCTCGAGAGTTGTTAGTAATTTTTGAAAATTTTAGGCTATTTTTTTCAAAATTTTAGGGTATTTTGTGGAAATTTTGAATTTCTTAAGGTTTGTAAATTTTAGATTTTTAAGGGACTGTTTATAAGTTTTAGAGTGTTTTTTGTAATTTCCAATTTTTAAGATGTCGTTTATAAATTTTTTTTGCAATATTGTACATCTTTCACTTTTATCCTAGATATTACATTGTAGTATCAAAGCATTTCCATCATCATGCCATATTGTAGTATCAGAGCATTTCCAACATCATGAGATCTAACGGTAAGTTCGTACACTTATTTCTTACTAGCCTAGCGAAATTACTATTGGGGTGCCGAGGACAAACCAAATGCCAAGAGAGAAGGCCAAACACAATCACAACGGCATAAACACAAACAAATGAATTTTACGTGGTTCGGCAAGTTGCCTACGTCCACGGGGCAAGAAGGGGATGGGTTTTCACTAGTAAAGGAGAGTACAAATTGAGATTACAAAAATTACTCGAACTCACCAATTAATCTCATAAACAAAGCTCTCAATCTCTCAAACAAAATCCTAACCAATAGCTAAGAAAAACTCTTTTTTCTGTGCTCAAAACAACACCTTTTCAACCTCAAAGAAACCCTAAAACGTGTTTGTATTTATACCAAACACAAATCTCAATCAGAACATGAAACTGCAATCAGACCCAAAATCCCGATCCAGTCGACCGACATATAGCCCAGGTCGATCGGCCAGAACAACAAAAAACTCACCCTGTAAACAAACCTGTATCGGTCGACTGACATGACCCTTCGGTCGACCGGACAGCAAATTCAGTCGACCGGAAGTATCTCGCGGTCGACCGGACAAGGTGCATCAAATTGACCTGTAGCCGTGCACGTTTCCAGTCGACTAGCCTAGCTTCGCGGTCGACCGGACAGCACCAAAAATCCTGTCAGCTTCAAAAATCCTGAACGTCATCGCCGTGACACCATTTCTACAATTCTCTACCTCGACGAAGTTTTCTCAAAACTGAGCCGACACCAATACCAACCAAACGTCCTACTTGTTACGTCCAGTACGAAGTGAAACAAATTCACGATAACAGATTCAATCCACAACAAGTCAGGAACCCAAACGAGAATACGAACAAACACTAAATGTCGGTATCAACTCAACAAACCGGCTACATCATAAAATAACTGTCTACGTATCCTCTTGCCTAAGGAATCAAGCCTCACGTAGTTCACTAAATGGCCTCTAAAGGACCTCAATAACTTGAAGGATTCTCAATCCTTCACGATCATCACCAACAAATCTGCAGCTGATAACTCTCCTAATAGCCTCAAAATGAAACAAACCAAACACCTCCACCTGAGGTGAACCAACAGCCATAGCCAAATATGAACTATGTCCATCAGCTGCACTCGAATCAACAAACTCATCATCTGCATCAATACCAACAAATTATTCTTCCTGACGCCCTTCATCATAATCATGGACCCGAATGTGACCTTTAGAAATGCATCCTCTAAGACCACCCTATAGCCTATTGCCTCCAAAACTCCAAGTGAAATGATGTTCTTCGACAACTGCGGATCGAACCTCACTTCTTCTAACTCCCTAGTCACCCCGTCACACATCCTGATCTGAACTATTCCAATACCACCAATATGGCTTTCATGATCATTACCCATGAGCACGACATCTCCTCTTTCCAACTCCTCAAAACTGAAGAACCAATTCCTCCTAGGGTAAATATGGTATGAAGCACCCGAATCTAACATCCACTCTGTAGAGTCGGTTACACAAACTGACGGTAGTACAGGGCGTGAGTAGCCCGAAGAATCCGAATCTAAATTGTCACCACTAGCCTTGGCAACATTCACCTTTAAAACTTGTATAGCTTTCCCCTTATTCTTCCCGTCTCGATCTTTTAACTTCAGGCATTCAGACTTCCAATGTCCATCTTCTTTGCAAAAAGCACACTGATTCCTACTAACTGCAGGATGTGCTCCTCTGGACTGTGACCTTCTACTTCGGTTTGGACTCTTCCCTCTTGCGACCAATACCTCTGCTACTGTTGTTGGCCTCTTTGTTTTAATGATGTTTAACAAACAATTTACCACTAATGTTGTTTGTCTAGTGTTGGGTTGGCCTCTTTGTTTTAATGATGTTTAACAAACAATTTACCACTAATGTTGTTTGTCTAGTGTTGGTATATTTCTATTTATGATGATGTTTAACAAACAATTTACCACTAATGTTGTTTGTCTAGTGTTGGTATATTTCTATTTATTATAGGCAAACAACGAGTTAGAGGATGGATGGAATAGAGCTTCAATGATCATATCCAAAGGAGGTTGGCGGAATGTCGGTGAACCTTATGCAAATTCAAGTTGAAGATCCAAGTTCAAGCTTCATCCGTAAGATTACCAAGAAGAGCTTATTGAAGATCAAGATCTAGCTTGGGTATACTTAGTATAGGTTTTATATTATGTGTGTTAGTACGTTAAGCTCAATATCTATACACACACATTTATTGGTTTCTTCGTATATATATATAATTATATAATATTTATGATATATATATATATATATATATATATATATATATATATATATATAATATATATATATATATATATATATATAGATATATATATAGGCATCGAAAATTGCCTATAGGTCTCCCGAACGGTTCAGTGTTAAAGAACGACGATGAACGTCACTATCCGATCACAGGAGTCCAATGACGTCAACGAATACTGAAGCGAATCGACGGCTACGTGAGCTGATAGGATTTCGGAACAACGAAGACCTGGCCAATCGCGGAACCGGCACTATTCACAAAAAGGACCAATGCCCTTCATGCCTCGACCACTCTACAGACAATCCAACCACCGAAGCGGATCGCAACTCTTCGTCAGCGATCCAACTCGCACTTGGAATCACTCAAATCCGAGTTCGGACGAAGAGTTTAGCAGGGAAAACAACCGAATCACCTCAAACGGAGTCTCGGGAGGTCGAAACACCCGGGGGTGTCTAGGAAAAGCCTAGACACCCAGGGGTGTCTCGGCCTGGCTCGAACACCAGGGGGTGTCTAGGCCCCTACATGTCCCCATTTGCCTATAAATAGACCCCTTACCTCATTTTTTAAGAGGAGGATTTTTGGAGAGAGCTTGGCGAAGCGCCTGCCAGTGAAGAGTGGTCGTGCCGCTTCAACAAGGAGAAGGAGAGGTCTACATCAGAGCCTTCATCACCCGTTTCCCCTCTCCTTAGTATTACCCTTCGGGGTAATCACTAAGAAGAGCCGATATCTCGTTTTAGCGAGATAGACGCTTAAGCTTCTAGATCTCACGCGGATCGACGAAGCTCTGCCCGATTTCTCGGAGCAGATTTGAGTGCCCGGTGGGTCCACGGATATCAACGTCCCCGCGTCACAGGCAAAAGACCCACGCAAGCAAGAGACCGCAAAACAGGATCTTGCGTTTGTTTTGACAAGAGTTGTACCTTTTGTTTTCATTGTGTACCGGTCTTATAAAAAGACTATCTTTTTATTTCATTGTAACGATCAAAGTTGTAATGAATGCAGCAATGAATACAGCGACTTTTTCCGCAAACAAGCTGGCGACCACAGTGGGAACCAACGGCATCGCTACCGACGCCGTCGTGACGCAACCGGCATTCAAGATCCGGGTGAATGAAGAGATCGAATACGAGTTCGATCAGCAAAAGTTCGAAGAGGACCTCTCCTCCTCCTCCTCCAGCTCCGCCTCTCCGAACAGGCGCATAAAGGTAAATTCTTCCAGAAATGTTCGCAGGACCTTCGGCTCGAAGATCCAAGACCCCGTTGCCGCCGCTGCACTTGCACCACGTGACGTCCCCGCGTCGTCCAACGTGGTCGAGACCGCAGATCCGGACTTCTCCTCCGCCGAGGAGATGGCTATTGAAGACGCTCCAGCATTGTCAAAGAGAGCACGCCAAAGACGGCGTCAACGCCTTGCTCGTCAGCTGGCCAAGGCTTTGGAGCCGATGGATGGGATCCGCTATAATGTGGATCTAAAATCCAGACAACGCCAAGAGCAACAACGGCAAACAACCAACCCCTCCTCCAACGCAGAAACGAACAAATGGGTTCATGTCAAAAGAACCTGTTCTACTCTCGAGGAGCGAATCCAGAAGCGCCGCGCCTTGCGTGCGCACGCCCGGACCCTTATGCGAAAAGCACAAGAAACGCAAAGGGAAAAGGCAGTTAAGAGATCGCCGAGATCCAGACAAGTTTGGGTGCCAAAAGCCAAATCAGCGCCTAAGGCAAAAGTCTACTCTCGAGGAGCGAATCCAGAAGCGCCGCGCCTTGCGTGCGCACGCCCGGACCCTTATGCGAAAAGCACAAGAAACGCAAAGGGAAAAGGCAGTTAAGAGATCGCCGAGATCCAGACAAGTTTGGGTGCCAAAAGCCAAATCAGCGCCTAAAGCAAAAGCATGCGATGTTGCTCTCCGGCCTTCGTCAACTTCAGATCCCGAACCTCCGATGAAGCCCTACCGCAGCGCAGATTTCCTCATGTTTAGGAATCCTTTGAACAATCGTATCGGTGCTCTACCCGAGAATCGAGGAAAAGCGCTTGTTAAGGAAAGCCCCAGATCGTTGAAGGAGCTTCGAGCCAACATCCGGACTGGGGGTCGTACACGACCTCCTAGCAAATTGATTGCTGCAACGCCCCGCTTGGCGATGCGTGCAGAAAATCAGGAGCCCGTTAAAGTTTCACCCTCACAAAGGTGTGATTCCAAACGTGTGACTCCTGAAATGCCAACAAGGCAATGTTTACTCAGAGGAAAACGCGTCGGACAGACGAACGCGTTATACCTGAGAACCCATGTGAGTAGCCGATAGGTTACTCCGACCACAACGTCGATGAGTTGTACTATCAGGCTGGGGGTGCGAATGAATCTCAAAAGAGAAGTACCCAGGAAGCGGACTCTCACTGTCCGTGTATCAAATTTATCAGGGCAGTATTATCAACATGTAGCTGCCCCAAGACCGCTCCACAGAGGGTCTCGATATCCGAGAGAATCTCCGATGGAACGACGAAGCCCAAATCAGGGCGTTTCCACCAAAGAGGATCGGTTGCTCGGGATGATGAATTCCCAGAAGTTACCATCAACATGGTCAACAAGGGAAAATCCCCAATCATTTCAGGTGATTCCGACCCTAATTTCTCTTTGGGAAGCAGGGTCAATTCGGGAATAGCTCAGCTTCAGCTAGAAGCCGTCGGAGATAACGACGACCGTGGGATCCATGAAGGAGTCCATTCCGATGATGAACTCTCAGATTCTTATTCCGCTCTCGCCTCTGACGATACAACGTCTAGCATAGGGCAAGCTCGAGAAGTGTTCATGGTCAACACCGAGCAGATAGCCAAAATCATTGAAGAGGCCCTGGCTAAGCAGAAGGAAATCTTCAAGTTCGAAATGGAAATGGCTATGCAAGAGATGAGACAAATGCACGACCAACAAATCCGAGCTTTGTCGAGCCAGCTAGTTGAATCCAGCCGTCGCACCCAGAACGCCGTAGTTGACAGCGATCCGGAAGTGAACGAGGTCATCATGGCTGACGCACCGCCCAAAAATGCTGGGGGTGGCCCCACTAAAAATAACGACGCTGGGGGTGGACCCACCAATGATGATAACACTGGGGGTGGCCGTATTATTCCTCTTGAAAATTGTCCAAAGCAGGATATAGGTGAGGCCGAAAAGATGAAGGATCTCGAAAGAAAAATTGACGCCCTGATGTCTGCTCGAGAGGTGAAGAAGACCGGCATTCCGTGTCCTTACCCGAGAGAATGGGAATCGATCCCGTACCCGGCGAAATTCAGCTTGATCAACTTCACACCATTCGACGGGAAGGGCTCGCCCACTCAGCATCTAATATACTTCAAGTCCCACTTGGGGGTGATCTCTGGCAATGAGCCTTTGATGGTTCGGTCATTCGTTGGCACCCTTCGCGGGCCCGCCTTTGATTGGTACCGCCGTCTCAAGCTCGGAAGCATCAACAGCTGGGAGGACCTGGAAAGCATGTTCCTCACTTATTTCTTCGATGATGACACCGAAGTGTCAGTCAGGACACTCTTCGATATGAAACAAAAAGACGGAGAGTCGGCGGACACCTTCATCAAACGCTTCCGCAATCAGGCGATGAATTGCAAGGATCCCGTCACGGAGGAATTCATCTTGCAGACTTGTCATAACAACTTATCCATTAACATCTTGGAGGTTATGGGAGTAGAGCCGCTCAAGACATGGAAAGAGTTGAAGGTGCGCGGAGAACAGGCCGAACGCTTCCTCAGAAGGAGGAAAGCCGAGAGGAGCCAACCGATGGTTAACCCCTTGAATTCGAGTCTCGTACCTCATGATGAAGATCAAAAGGCCCAGAAAGAGTACTCGTTCAAGGACGAAGACGTTCCCGCCATCTTCGAGTCTCTTCTCGAAAACAACAAAATCAAGCTCCCGCCCATCACGAATCAGGAGGAAGCTGACGATCCTGCAGATCCAACGTACTGCGCGTACCACAGGAGGATTCTTCATCCCACCAAGGCTTGCTTTACTTTAAAGAATAGCATCCAAACCTTGGTTGAAGCCGGCGTTATAACGCTAGGGTAAGCCAATTGAGAACGGCACCACTCCGAATAGTATACGAGTATAAACTGCTTCTTAACACTCCGATAAGTATAAGAGTATAAACTGCTCCTTAATCCTCCGACCGGTATAAGAGGTTAAACTGCTCCCTGATACTCCAATAGGTATATGAGTCTAAACTATTTCCTACCTTTGACGGGAAGTTCCTGGAAGATATTACGCTAATATTCTTAAGGATAACCCGGTCAGATAACAAAGTCAAACCCAGTTCCAAGAGAAAAGCTGGGGGTGGATAATCCAATGCATCGGGGAGTTCCCGGAAGAATACCACATGGGTATTCTTAGGGATAACCCAATCATTGTGGAATTGACAAATAAGAAATCTACATTCGAACTCTGAACTTTTCGTATTCTCATCAAAATTCTCTAACTCTTATGAGTTATTTTTGTGAGATGAGATCTAATCCTCTGATAGGTTAATCTTTCCTCACCAAACCATCCGCTGATCAAATTAAACGACAGGGGATCCACCAACGTTTCCATTTGCCCGTCGTACAGTTAGGACCACAACCAAAATCTCCTCTCGATTCCTCCAATGAACGAGAGGTCCACTTTCAAATCGAGTGATCAAACCTTCCGACAGTTAGGGTCCACTTTCTTTGCTTTCTGGTCAAACCTATAAAAGTTAGGGCCAAAGCCAAATTCCCCTCTCGATTCCTCCAATGAACGAGAGGTCCACTTTCAAATCGAGTGATCAAACCTTCCTACAGTTAGGGTCGTCTCAAACTCCTGCTTGGTCAAACCTTCATACAGTTAGGACCACAATCAAAATCCCCTCTCGATTCCCCCAATGAACGAGAGGTCTACTTTCAAATCGAGTAATCAAACCTTCCGACAGTTAGGGTTATCCGAATTTTTTCCGATCCTCGGAGTGGAGATCCCACTCTTAGTTTCATCCTTCCGGATTCTGGGGGTGGAGATCCCACCTCGAGTTTCCTTTCCAGCTGAAGATAGAATATAAAATTCTTCCTCTTCAGCAACGGGAGATAGAATATAAAATTCTTCCTCTCTCGTTTCCTTTCCAGCTAAAGATAGAATATAAAATTCTTCCTCTTTAGCACCGGGAGATAGAATATAAAATTCTTCCTCTCCCGTTTCTCAGTCTGTCTTTGCTCTTAGAAAAGACACAATTCTCAACTTCCAATCCGGGCACTTGGTGCACGGGGAATTTTATCTCGACTCCTAAATAGGGATAAGTCAACACCTAACA
>NC_033801.1:61639043-61640393 GCF_001876935.1 Asparagus officinalis
TTACATGGGAGCGGACTTAAACAATCCGTATACTAGCCCGACTCAAACGGTAGTCGGTAAAGGCTAATCAAATCCGTTGAAGGCTGGGGATTAGCCAAAAATCCTAAAGTCAACGCCTAACACGCGTCGCCGGGTAGTCTATTCCCGTGAGAAAGACGAAGTCTACGTATTCAATATCGTAGCACTAAGAGCGTTAACTCTCTTAGCACGACGTCACATGCGGAACGGACTTAAACAATCCGCATGCTAGCCCGACTCAAACGGTAGTCGGTAAAGGCTTGTCAAACCCGTTGATGGCTGAGGATTTGCCAAAAATTCTATAAAATGCGAGTCATTGACGCATCAACTCCACTGGTTGGTCTCGTGACTCGAACATCCAATCAATTCAGGATAAAATCCACACATGCAGATGAATCAGCTTTAACAGTTGGTCCTGCAGCCCCGACACCTGGGACCGCTATGCTCCAATACCTTAAGAGCTTAAACTGTGTATACTCCAGTAAACGTACGAGTATAAACTGTGTCAACGTACGACATTCGAAACCCTAGGGTCAACGCCGGTCAACGCGTAACCCTAGGTCAACACCAGTCAACGCGTTGCAACACAAGTCAACGTTCGACGATTCAAAACCCTAGGGTCAACGTCGGTCAACGCGTAACCCTAGGTCAACGCCGGTCAACGCGTTGCGACAAAAAGTCAACACGCGGTGGTCCGAAACCCTAAGCCAGCACAATGTGGCGGAGGTAGTTCAAAGTCAACTCAATGACATGAGCCAAACTCAATTCATCAGCTGCAAACTCGAGACTCCGACGACGGCCAAGCGATAAACGCAGTGCCGGAAGAACTTCGGCTATTCGACGAAGCATCGGATAGACCGAAAATCGAAGGAGCCAAGAGTTAAAGCTAACTACAGTTCCTTACGCCGACTGAAGGCTAGACCAATCACATCCAAAGTATTCCAGCCTCTTCTATAAAAGAAACGAGTCCGGAACACTTTGGAGGGGGTATCTGTAGGCATCGAAAATTGCCTATAGGTCTCCACGAACGGTTCAGTGTTAAAGAACGACGATGAACGTCACTATCCGATCCACAAGAGTCTAATTGACGTCGACGAACGACTGAAGTGAATCGACGAGCTACGTGAGCGGATAGGATTTCGGAACAACGAAGACCCGGACCAATCGGGAACCCGACAATGTTCACAAAAAGAACAATGCCCTTCATGTCTCGATCACTCTACAGATAATCCAACCAACGGAGCGGATCGAACTCTTCGTAAAGCTTCCAACGCACTTGGAATCACTCAAATCCGAGTTCAGACGAAGAATTTACGGCGAAAACAATCGAAT
>NC_033801.1:61640749-61644668 GCF_001876935.1 Asparagus officinalis
ATATATAGTTATATATATATATATATATATATATATATAGTTATATAGTTATATATATATATATATATATATATATATATATATATATAAGTTTTGTTTTCTATGTATATATATAGTTATATATATACATGCAAAGTTTTGGTTTCTCATGTTTATAAATATGAGATTACATATTTCATATTTTTTATTGTGATTTGGTTTATTTACTTAGATATGAAACATATGAGTATTTGAGAAAGCAAAATGGTTTTATTTTCTATTGTATTTGTAAAAATATTGTATTCTTAGTTTTGGACTTAACAATAATCATATACATATTTTATTAAGTCTACATAATAATTTTGCAAAGTTTCAAAAGTTGGTTTAGGTCAAAACATCAAACTCATGTGTTTACACTTTCATGTTTTAGACTATTTTGTAAAATAATGATATTTTTCATTTGGGAAGTCCTTTTTGGAAACCAGTCATTGTAGCATGTTTATTATCATGTCTAAAATCATTTCCCAAAGTTTTACATTTTTTGGAATTTATTTGATATTTTTAAACAGTGTTTTTAAAATCAGAAAAACAGTTTTCAGAACCAGTTTTTTTTAGTATCAGTTATCGGTCGACCGCACCGGTCGGCCGCTCATATGTTCAGTCGATAGTGGGCAGCAGAGAGTTTGTCGGTCGACCGGGGCGGGCGGCCGGGAGCTCGAAATTTCCTTTGGTCGACCGCACCGGTCGACCGAATAAGTCTCTGTGCGACCGTGAATATTTTCGGTCGACCGCCGCTCTGTCAATTCTGTTTTCAATGGCTATTTTTGTTACCGTTGCTGGGGCTGTTTTTTTTATTTGGTTTGGGGTTTTTGGCTGAGGTTCTTGGAGGCTATAAATACCCCTATTGATCTCAGTTCTCATGGAAGAAAAGGAAGTTTTTAAACAAGGGTTTTAAAAAGAGTTTAAGCTTGTTTAAGGGTTTGGCTTAAAGCTGTTTTAGCTTTCACAAGTGGAGGAGATTATCTTCTTGTTTGGGCCTCAAATCTTCATCTCTCCATCTTGATCTATTGAGAAGTTTTCTAAACTCTACTCTAGCTTTTATTTATTAATTATTTGTTAATTATTATTTCTATTAAAGCTAGTTTTATATTGAGTTTAGATTTGATTTTATCTGATTGTTACACACACCCATTTGAGCTTATTGTATTTGCATACATAGTATATCAGGGTTGTGAGAGTTTGTAACATTGAGTTGTGCTTAATTGAGTTCTCACCTTATTAGAGAGAACCATCATTTGTTATATTGTGCTTATCGTGAGAATCACTTTGTAATACACTTGTACACCGAGTGAGGAGTGTGTGGTGAGAGTCGGGGATCGTTCCAAGAGGAGTGGCGTCGGTTGACGAACCTAGGGAGAGGTTGTAACCGAGCACTTGAGGGAGACACGGCTAGGTCCAACACTTGTGTAGGTGTAGAGTATGATTGCATAGTGTTTGTTGTGTGAGAGTTTTTGGTGAACTTGTAAACCGAGTGTGTAGAAGTTCCGGCTTCCAAACCGGATTGTGATAGTGGATTTCTCCCCGGGAGTGGGGAGCGGAGACGTAGTACGGAAGGTCCGAACTCCGTGATCATTTGATTGTGTTTGAGTGTGCTTTGGCGTTCATTTATATTTATGTTCATATCTTATATCACCATTGTGCATTGCTCATTATTTATATGATCCACTATCTAGTTCATATTGTTTACTCCTTGTGTTAGTTTCATATCCTTGCATATATCATATATTGCTTATATCTCTTTGCTAGGATATTTCTTGAATTGTTTATATTGCTTATCCTAGCTCATATATCTTGTTGTATTTCATACTTGCTAGGATAAACTTGTTAATTAATTTTAATTAGTATATAATCGGATTAGATTAGCATAAGACCCTAATCACCCCCCCCCCCCCTCTAGGGTCTAACAACTGTATCAATTGAAGACTTTTTTTCTTTCTTCCTAAGCTGATAGTTCATAAGAGCAACGGTGACCTCACTATACAAAAAATATGTTTTTTCCATTAATGAGAGTAAGAACGAATGTCTTATATTCCTCGTCAGGCAAGGAACTGAACAAAAATAATGCCTTGTCCTCATCTTCGATCATAACATCCACATTCGTCAAATCTGTAAGAAGCTTCGTGTAGTTGTTTATGTGATCACTAATCAAGATTTCCTTCTTCAATTGGAAATGATAAAGCCTCCTCTTCAAATACAAGCGATTCTCAACACTCTTTGTCAAATACTTGCTCTCTAGAATCTCCCAAATCTTCTTCGCCAAAGTCTCATTGGTCACATCATACTTTAGATCTTGAGTTAGATAAGACCTAATCATACCACACGTCGTTCGGTTCATCTTCTTCTAAATATTTTCTTCAATGTCATCCGGTTTCCCGTCCAACTTCAAAGTATCTTTCAAATTTTACGCGTTGAGCGCATCCAAGACTTCACATCTCCATAAACCAAAATTATTCGTGCCATTAAACTTCTCCACTTCTATCTTTATAGAGTGAATATTTAAACTTTGGACTGTCTTCACGCCAGAAACACCACCCTCAACTCCTTCTTTCTCAGCCATCTTCTTCAAAGCACCAACAAATAAATGCGGAACAAACTAAAAGAAAATAGATCCAAATTGTTAGAAAGGTAGAATTTTACCTCCAACTGAAACCATAATAAGAGCCTCCGAAAGATCTCACCCTCACACGACGGAAGACAAGATCCACAATAGTAAAAATCCCACATTTATCACCAACCAAAATCCTAAACGAGCTTCCAAAGAGACCTACTCCTCCACCTAACCCAAGCATAGCCCGAAGCTCTGATATCACTTGTTGGGGTGCCAAGAACAAACCAAATACTAAGAGAGAAGGCCAAACACAATCACAATAGTGGTACAAACACAAACAAACGAATTTTACGTAGTTCGGTAAGTTTCCTACGTCCACGGAGTAAGAAGGGGATAAGTTTTCACTAATAGAGAAGGAGAGTACAAATCGAGATTAAAAAAATCACTCAAACTCACCAATTAATCTCACAAACAAAGCTCTCAATCTCTCAAACAAAACCCTAACCAATAACTCAGAAAACTCTTTTTTCTGTGCTCAAAACAACCCCCTTTTCAACCTCAAAGAAACCCTAAAACGTGTTTGAATTTATACCAAACACAAATTCCAATCAGAACAGGAAACCGCATTCAGGCCCAAAATCCCGATTCGGTCGACCGACATATAGCCCCGGTCGACCGGCCAGAACAACAAAAAACGACTCACCCTGTAAACAAACCTGTATTGGTCGACCGGCATGACCCTTCGCACTACAAAAAAAGTGAGCATTTGGGGCGATCTATTAGGGGCAGAAATAGTGATTTGCCCCTAATAATTATGAATTAGGTGCGGATATTGAATATGTGCCTATTACTATTATTTGGGGCGATTCATAGTACCCCTACAAGTTTGGTGGGAATTGAAAATAATAGAGGCGCCAAATTAAGTAATTTGGACTAAATAGAGGCATATATATCCGCCCCTAATGTTTTCTAAACCCTAAAAAAAACCGCGCTGCTTTTATTTACGCGTATTGTCCTACGGAGGCCCATACTTCCGCCCCTATTGTTTTCCAATTTATTTTTACAACAACAAATTAGGGTTAATATTTTCGCGAAACAGAGGAAAAAAACAACCCCCCCACACACAAATCCCCCGTTCTTTCTCTCTCATCAGAAATCCCAAATCCCTCAAAATCCCCAAATCCCCCGTCGGAGTTCGTCGCTGCCCCAAATCCCCCGTCGGAGTTCGTCGCTGCCCCCAAATCCCCCGTCAGAGTTCGTCGTTGCCCCCAAATTCCCCGTCGGAGTTCGTGCGCCGCGTCGGACTTCGATCCCCAATCGCGGGAAAACTTC
>NC_033801.1:61645668-61710773 GCF_001876935.1 Asparagus officinalis
TTCTATCCGCCAATCTTTGGCAATTTTTGAACTTTTCATGTTAAGCCCCTGTCACTTGACGCTGAAAACCCCAACCAAGTGAGTCATATAAATCAACATTCCCACTATTATTTGTATCCTACTCCCACTATTAGTTTGGTCAAACCTTCCTATAATTAGGACCAAAGCCAAAATCTCCTCTCGATTCCTTCAATGAATGAGAGGTCCACTTTCAAACCAGACTTCCCTTTCGATAAACGAAAGGCCTCCGCCCAAGTTGAATGATCAAACTTATAAAAGTTAGGGTCGTCTTAATAACCCCCACCTAGTCAAACCATCAAACGGTTAGGATCGTAATCGGAATTCCTTTTCGATAAGCTTCCACTTTTTCCCCTTCGATCAAACCTATAAAAGTTAGGGCTGAAGTCAAAATTCCATCTCGATAAATGAGAAAGTTATTTTTAGATCAAGTAATCAATCCTATAAAAGTTAGGATTAGCTAGATCTTTTTGATTCTCGGAGTGGAGATCTCACTCTTGGTTTCACCTTTCAGATTCTCGAAGTGGAGATCCTACTTTGAGTTTCTTTTGTATCCAGAGATAGAATATAAAATTCTTTCTCTCTAGTATTGAGTTTATCTTACCCTAAAAAGGCCCAGAGATAGAATATAAAATTCTTCCTCTCCGATATTGGGTTCGTCTTTGCAGCCAGAGAAGACACGATCTCTCAACAACACCAAAATCCGTGCCTTACACGCACGAGAAATTTTATCCTGAATCCTAAGTAAGGATAAGTCAACGCCTAACACGTATTGCCGGTTAGTTATTTACTATAAACATGATAAAAGCTCATGTATTTGACATCGTGGCAGATTATTATTAGTAACGCCAAAATTCGGGTCTTAAACGCATGGGGAATTTTATCCCGAATCCTAAGTAGGGATAAGCCTACGCCTAATATGCGTTACCGGTTAATGTATTTCCATAAAAATAGTAAAGTCTACGTATTCATGATCATAGCATTAAGTCTAAGAGAGTTTATTCTTTTAGCACAACGTTACATGTAAAACGGTGATAAATAATTTACATGCTAGCTTGATTCAAACGGTAATCGGTAAAGGCTCATAAACTCGTTGATGACTGAGGATTTGATAAAAATCCTATAAGTATTATGGTTGATTATTCCAAACAAAATGAAAAAATCATAATAAAATACACTAAGGAAAAAATATTTTATTAATAGATCAAGTTTGTAGATACAATAATTATAATCATTCTACATGAAACTTATGACTAAGGACTTGCTATTCTAACTTAGACAACTCCTCAACATAAGCTCGTTCAAGCTCAGTCTGCAATTTGGCTCTGAAAGATTCTTCAGTGGCGCCCAACGTCTTAGTGGCTTCTTCTTTCATCTTGACTAGTTTTTGCTCCGAGGTTTCCAACTTCTGGGATATCACAACCTGTGAATGCTCCAAATCGAGCCTCGTCATTTCTAAGATGACCAGAGTGCCCTCCTCTACCTTGAGCTCCTCCTTAAGTCGCTCTATCTTGGCCTCGCTTGATGCAATAGAAGAATTACGTTCATGCAAAGCTGTTCGTTTCTTAGTGAGAGCGGCCTTCATTTTATCTACCCGACTTTGTTATGTTTGAATTTTGAGTCCAACAGAGGCTCGAATATTGCGTCATATTTGTAGACGAGATTCCATCTGAGCAGCTATGTATAATGGAGCACCAATAGCTTTGAATTCCTGTAACTTTTGAAATTCATGCTCCAAACGATCCAAATCATCAGCTATGGCTTTCGCAAAGTCTGGAGATCCCGTACTCTCTATTACATTTGTTTTGATAGCCAAGGCTGGTCTGAATTGATGGAAGGAAAGCCCCCTGATGAGGATCTTATCGATCATCACGCTCACAAAGAAAAAGAGAGAACTGATTTCCATACAGAGCAGGGTTTGATCTTGATTGTCGTCTGATAACAGCACCTTAACAAGATCATGAAGTTGAGACGAGAGAACTACAAAGAAAAGAAGGTATGAATATTGCGAAAAAATTAATCAGAATATTTCTAAGTTAAATAACAACACGGAACTTACCAAAACTGGTAGAGGTTTCCTCAGTTGAACGCCCCACACTCGATTCTGCTTGCGCAGCTTCAAGAACTAGCGGGGCTACTGTGGGTATAATAACCATGGAAGCACCAATTTCTTGAATTGGTCTCATAGTTTGTTCGGAAGGACTGGTCCCCATAGTTATAATAGTCACTATAGTCATCAAGTTCGAAGGAATGTCAAGTTGAGGTTGGGGAAATGACGACTGTGCTTCGATGATGGTTCCTGCCAATAGCAAGAAACCAAGACCCTCAGATTCATCAGATATCCTAACAATAGTAGTTGTACTAGTCTCAACGACTGATCCTACAATTAAATTCCCTTATGATTAAGAGAAAACCAATAAACAAATAATTACAATAGGGGAATGAGGCACATACCTGCAGAGGAGCCTACCTCGATTGTCGTTTCGATGGCCTCATAATGGGTTTGTTCCGACAACATATCATCAAACAACCTATCATCGGATCCGAAAGGGCCTTCGATTTGTTCGGAGGGAGGTGCGTCCAACTCTCCGATGTTCGTCTGATGTTGGGTTTCTTCTTCACCAGGACTCTCCATTGGAACATCTATAGAAAAGTCTAAGTGTAAAGACACAAAGAAGAAAGTCACCTCTAGCAGCTGCAACAGGTTCCACGGCCCTAACATTAGTGCTCACCCCCTTACAATTTTTCTAAAAGAGCAAGAAGCATAGAAACGATTAGTGGAGACACGAATTCCGAAACGTTCAATTCCCGTAATTACCACCTGAAGGTGTATTACCGGTGTTAGATGTACCAAGACTCGCGACCCTTTCGGTTGTACCAGGTCTGGCACTGGAACCCTCACCAGCTTCAACATTTATACCCACTTAAATATTCATGAGTTCCTCAGCCATGGCTTTATAAACTTGTTGCGTGAAGCCTGATTCCTCAAAATGGTCAAAATCGGGAGAAGGAGGATCGAACATAATTTTACCTTCGTCATGGCCGCCTGAGAAGTATAAAATTTTCTAAGTCTAAGATTTAACATTCAAGAGAACAAAAGACCATGCAAAAATGAAGTATTACCTTCTCCACCGGTAGGCATGTCGCTGGTTGGTCCCATCTCAAAAGTCGATGACTCGCTCTGTTGCTTGTAAGCTAATTTTTTTCACTTGGCAGGATGAACCTCTCCAGGATTCACAAATTTCTCTTGTTTAGACTTAGAGTGCAACTCCACCTCTGAATTGACTTGAGTTGTAGATCAGGATCTCGTCCGACGTATAAGGCAGGGCTCTCCTCCTTCTTTCTCCTCCTCAGAAGCCGCACCTAGAATTTCAACAGACATCTTATTAGAATAAGTGAATAAAACTTGCATCCTCGGCTTCTTTGGAGACGACGTAGGTTTAGGCAAGTTAGATTGGCGAATTCGATCAACTATCGTTAACTCAAATAATTCGAAGAAGAAAGAATCTGACAGACTTGTCCCATATTCCTCTTCACTGCTAGCCTCTGTGCCTTCATCACCTGCGACACTCTCTTCTAAAGTTTCCTCATCAGTAGCAAAGGACTCCTCTTCTTCTTCTATTTTCGCTTTCCTTTGCCGGAGGGACTAGAGCTTTCTTTACCCTTTTTCCTTTATTACTGCATGGCCTCCCGAACCATCCTGTTAGCAATCTGGGATACGGCTTCAGTTGCTAATTCTGCAATCAGCCTCAACTTAACAGACTCGTTAGCTACTATCAACCATCTGCAACATTGGTATGTTAGCTCTAACCGGCGTTCAACACCTGACAAGTTGAACCTAGCACCGATATAGCCCGTCATGCTCCATAGCCACACCCGAGCGCCATCATCTAGCCCTCTGTGGGTCCTGAGCTGTCGGTTTGGGTTCCCAATATAAAATTAATCATATCCTAACTGGCAGGCGACTCGAAAGGCAGATAGGGCTCAATGTAACAGTGGTTCATCACCCTGAAAACCAAGTAGTCTGGCCTAATGTTTACTAATCACCTGAATCAGCTAACATCGAGAGAAGTCCTATTAGTCCCCAGTTTCTCCTCGTCAACTAATTAAAAGGCGGTAAAAGGTTACCTACGTAAGGAAAAGGGCTCTGGCTCAGGTGACTGAGTAGCTGAGTGACCCCTCGAGATGCGTGACCTTTTTGGTGATATAGCTGATCTGTAATGAAAGACAACGGTTCAGTTATGTCAAGAATTGAGAAGCATGAATTTAATACAAAAAAGGAAAATTGTGAAATTTGACTGAATTCTATAAAAGTAGGATTTTCCGCTTGTAGGCTGTCTAAAAATCATAATAGATAGCTGATCCCCGTCAAGCTTTAATCATGAGAGTTACAATTAGATGACTTTCATGTCAACAAATAAAAGCTGTAAATAGAGGACTTTTCAACGACACTTTCGACGACTAATGAAAACTTTGTTAAGTAGCCTTCACAACCAACTGTGAGAGTTACAATCTGACGACTTTCACACCCCATAACAGCTAAAGCAAAGATTGACAAGCAATAGCCTTCGCAACACTGTAATAGAAGAGGTTACAAATCAACAACCTCTTCCAAACGCAGAGTCCACCTCTGCACTTCTCAAATCAAAACACACGCGGCCTGTGCGTTTCCAAACTTTGGCGGATATCTAACTCTGCGTCTCAAGTCTAAGACGCAGAGTTAAGGCCCAGAACACCAATTTAGACGTTTGACTTGTTCAAACATAAGCTGAACGACCTCAAAACCGTTTATCCTACGTTTTGAGGGATTCTCGCCCACTTAGGAACGGATTTACGGGTTGGTTACACCCCTTATCCCCCTATAAATAACCGCATTACTCAACTGAGTAAGGGGTTGAAGATTTTGAGATCAAAACTGCATAAGGTTGGATTCTTTGGCGGAGAGGGTGAGCTTTCTGGAGACCAAGTGTGACGCCCCAGGGTTCACACAAGGCTGTAGTCCCAGGTGAAACCCGGATTGTCAAACCTGCCAAGCACCAAACACCATGCTACGACATGTTTCACCATCACAATCACTATCTCTCTAGGGGAAACAATAAATAGGTGAAGGTACGGACAAACAAAAATAGAAATAGAACAACACCTAGGGGAAACAATAAATAGGTGAAGGTACGGACAAACAAAAATAGAAATAGAACAACACCGAATGTACAAAGAAGAAGCATATGAAAAATCAATAATGAGCCAAGCCAACCGGAATTGTGAGAGCTAAGTGCTCTGCGGCTCAAAGTGCTACGTCGAGAGGGCGGGAGCCACCTCTTGAGGCCGTATGAGCCACCTCTAGAATCTCACACGGATGGTACGGTCTTGGATGATATGATTGGGCGCAACGAGGACGTTGCGAGTTTAAGTGGGGGAGTTTGTAATACCCCAACCCTTAAGAGGGTGATGTGATTAGTATTGATAGATCTGATTGGAATACTCATACCGCCAAGATGTATCTTTTTTTCGGAAAGCCAATTCTTAGAAACTCTAAAGTTAAACGTGCTTGGCCTGGAGAAATTCTAGGATGGGTGACCCCCTGGGAAGTTTTCTAAGGAGCACATGAGTGAGGAAAAAACGTGCTGAAAAGACATGTGAAACGCGGATTGTCAAACCTGCCAAGCACCAAACACCATACTACGACATGTTTCACCATCACAATCGCTATCTCTCTAGGGGAAACAATAAATAGGTGAAGGTACGGACAAACAAAAATAGAAATAGAACAACACCGAATGTACACAGAAGAAGCATATGAAAAATCAATAATGAGCCCAACTGGAATAAAATAGACATATCTCTGAGTCTGAACTGAATCTCAAATACAATGAGTCACATAAACAAAGTCTCATAATAGCTCTCAACTCTATGAAACAAAATACCAATCTAGATTCTGAAAATAATCAACTACATGTGGAGTTCTACAATAACTACAAAATATGATAAGTAATTAAATGGACAACTAAGAATTCTCATCAACCTGCGACTCTCTGTGTGCCAAACTCACTGCCTGAAAAGGGGGAAAACAACGAGCGTCAAAGCGCTAGCGAGATCATCACTACCTCTCCCCAGGGGAAGAGGTAGGAGAAAAATAAGAAAATAGAGTCAGTACATACATATATCATATCATTAATATAACTCTCTATGAATGAAAAATAAATAATCAATGATAAATACTCCAATCTCCAATATAAAGAATAATTATCTCATCTCGAATTACATTTGAGTGACCTGCTCTAATATAAGAGGATATCAAAAATTGCTAAAACTAATATATCTGCCGTTCATAACGGGTGTATCAAACTCTCAAAGGAAATACCCTACTCGTGGGCAATCTATCTGGGAAGTAAAACTTACAACTGATCAATTATCTATGTGTGCATCATCTTGTACTTTAGCGATACTTTTGTAATGCTCGTTACTCAATCACTCTGCGGCAATAGGGTTTTATTATTTTCCTATTCCGGATACATATAATAACGATACTGTTGTAATACTCTTACTCAATCGTTCTGCGGCAATAGGGTTTATTATTTTCCTATTCCGGATACATGTAATAATGATACTATTGTAATACTCTTACTCAATCGTTCTGCGGTAAATAGGTTTCATCTCCCTATTTCCGGATACGTATAGAATATCATTATTCATATGTGTTTATCAATTTAACTCATGTCGAAAGTGTGTCAATCTAACACAATCTAGCATTATTCATATGTGTTTATCAATTTAACTCATGTCGAAAGTGTGTCAATCTAACACAATCTAGCATACATGCACAAATCTTGGTGTGCGTGTCCACATCAGAAGTTCACCATCATCCCAGGTGTTTAACGGTCAAATAACATCATAGTCTATCATCATAAGGTCGATAAATTTGATCGAGAAACCAAAACCAACCCTCAACAACATACACAGCCAAAAACAGACTGGCGGGCGACCCTGGCGGTCGACCGTGGCGGTCGACCGCGACGGCCTCCAGAGGCTAACTTAGCCTCTGTCCTGCACGCGATCGACCGTGGCGGTCGACCGTGAACCCAATTTCTAGTTTCTCATGTTCTTTGTATATGTCGTGTTCACATCGTGTTTTTGTGATTCAAACATGATTAAATCTTCATAAAACTTGTATACAAACATGCTACAGCAGATATGAACATCTGGAAACAACTCAACAACTATAAACATGATTTTATGCATTAGATTTGTATTCAAAACCCTAAAATATGCATAAAAACTCAAAACAACAAATAAAACTTCTTTATTTAGTTTAATCACATTTAAAACTCATTATCAGATCTTAATCACATATGTAAAAACGTTCTTAACCTTTTTAGCATGGAAAGACCTAATCTTTATATATATAATACAAAAGAAATTATCTTTTATACATAATCTATTCCTTTTGGCTTTACAAAACATGTTGAAATCTCTTTAAATACATTTTAAAAACTGGGAGGGGGATTAGTAGAGATAATACTCGCCTGGGGTTGTAGGAAAACTTGTTAGAAGCAACGCCGAAGGAGATCTCCACTCCAAAAGCCAAAAATCAACAAAAACCCAACTTGAAAGCCTCCAATCTTCTCCAAGAATTCAAAATAGGGTTTATGGGGGTTTGGTGGCTATTAGGGTTCTTAGGTATGATAAAAGAAAGGAATTTTCATGAAAAATATAGGTATTTATAGAGGCAAACCCGAAACAAACCTGTTTGACCCGAACCAGGAAACCTAGTCTGACTAAAAAAATAATCTTTTGTATTTTGACTATAACTTTCTCATCCGACCTCGGAATGAGGTGATCTAAGACTTGTTGGAAATCTGTTGAAGAGGCCCACAACTTTGGTTTTTTACACTTTCCTAAATTCTAACTACATCAGTGTGCAAAATATAAAAATTCATAACTAGTCATTATTCCCAGATTTTCACTCTTTTGGCCTTTGTGCATGTTTTGTGCATTTGCACTCATATTTTTACAAATATACATTGAATTGATCTCAAATAAATTCTTATCATATTCAAATATCAAAATATATTATTTTTTACTATATAACATATTTATCATTATTTATCATAAAATATTTAAATTTACGGGGTTTTACATTCTTCCCCCCTTAAAAAAATTTCGTCCCCGAAATTCCACAATCATATCTCAAAGCTCAAAAACTAGGAAAACACAATAAGAAGGTGTAATTCATATTAAGAATTCCTTCTGCACCCATCTCATAGTATTAGCACAACGATATTTAAAGTTAACAACCTAGAATGCAAACATTCTCCCATAAATCCCTAATTAAACAAAATTGGTACGTCGAGCGAAATAATCCAAACAAGGAAACCCTCATGTATATATCATATGTTTCAAATGATTAAGAATCAGGTGACAATATCTCCATTCTAGTGTTAAAGATAAATATAAATGTGGCTAAACAACATAGATAAATACTACTATCAAAGCATATAAGCATAAGAATTTATCAACATCATACATGTCCAAACTAGATAAATACTACTATCAAAGCATATAAGCATAAGAATTTATCAACATCATACATGTCCAAACTGGTGTTGGTAGTCGCAACGAACATCCTCCTCATGTTCGAAAAAAAAAATCTCTTCGGCTCCTTGCCGGTTCCACTGAACTTTCATTAATGGAAAGACTTTATTCCTAAGATTTTTATTCTCTCTAGCAAGTATGCATACCGAAATCTCTACGGTAGTTAAGTCATCCTGAATCTCAATCTCTGGTGAATCAATCACTCTCTGTTGCTCATCATCCCGCAGATGCTTCTTAAGCATCAAAACATGAAAGACATCGTGTATACTCGACATCGATGCTGGAAGATCTAACCTGTAAGAAATAGCTCCAAATGCGCTCGATGATCCTGAAAGGACTAACATATCTCAGGGCAAGCTTCCCCCGTCTACCGAATCACTGAACGCCCTTCATCGGTGATACTTTCAACATAATTGAGTCCCCGACCTGGAACTCTAAAGGTCGTCTCCTCTGATCTGCATAGCTCTTTTGCCGACTCTGCCCCGTAAGAATGCGCTCTCGAATCAATGCTACCTGTTTTGTGATCTGTCTAACTAACTCTGGACCAATCAATAAACTATCCTCTGGCTCTGCCCAACATATAGGCGATCTACAAGGTCTCCCATACAAAGCTTCATACGGTGCCATCCCGATGGTAGCTTAATAACTATTATTATATGCAAATTCAATCAGTGGGATGTGATCCTTTCAGCTACCCTGAAAATCCATAATGCATGCTCTCAGCATGTCCTCTAAGATCTGATTCACCCTCTCGGTCTGACCATCTGTCTAGGGGTGAAAAACGCTGCTAAATGATAACTGACTGCCAAAAGCATCCTGAAAACTCCTCAAAAAATGAGATGTGAAGCCTGAGCCCCGATCTGATACAATCGTCTCTGAAACTCTATGCAATCTAACAATCTCCCGAATGAAGATCCTCGCATACATATTTGCCCTATAAGTCGTTCTCATTGGTAAGAAATGCGCAGACTTAGTCAATCTGTCCACTATAACCCAAATAGAATCATTTTCTTCCTTTGACTTAGGCAACCCCACTATGAAATCCATGGAAAGATCTGCCCACTTCCACTCAGAAATGGGTAAAGGCTGTAGGGTTCCTGCATATCTCTGATGTTCTGCCTTAATCTGTTGGCATGTATAACACTTAGCCACATAATCTGCAATCCCTCTGCGCATACTACTCCACCAAAAATGCGTCTTCAGATCCTTGTACATTTTCCTTGTGCATGGATGCACTGTATATCTGTTACGATGCGCCTAAACTATCACGAAATAAGCCATACCCTCCGGGTCCGCATCAAAACACCTCATAGTCCTGCTAATGATGTGTCCATGTAAATGACAAATGTCGTATCACTGTTTAGAATAGTCAAAATTGTTACTGTAGTCTATCTAGTCTTAATAGTCTTAAAGGCTTCCTGGCACCCCGTGCCCAAAGCAAACTATACACCCTTCTTTGTAATGTGTGTGAGTGGTATCACAATCTTCAAAAAGTCCTGAATGAACTTTCTCTCATACCATACTAAAACTACGAACCCCTGTAATGGTTCTTAGTGGCTCCCAATCTAGTACAGCCTCAACAATGGCTGGATCCACTGTTATGCCCCACCTGCTGATGACGTGGCCTAAAAATCTGATCTCTTATAGCCAAAACTCATATTTGCTGAACTCAGTGTATCAGTGATGCCTCTAATCTCGACTGTCTGCTATCCTCGCAATGCCAATAGAGGATGCCGCTCGCGTTCTGACTCCGATCTCGAAAAGATAATGATATCGTCAATAAAATGACTACGAACTGGTCCTATCATGAACGAAAAACCTGGTTCATCAAATCCATGAATACCGCGGGTGCATTGATCAGCCCAAATGGCATGACAAGAACTCAAAAGACTCATATCGAGTCAGAAAAGGCGGTTTTAGGAATATCCATTTACCACAATCGCAACTAGAAATAACTAGAATGAAGATCAATCTTCGAGAAATGCTGCGCTCCCTGCAGCTAGTCAAACAAGTCATAAATCCTCGATAGTGGATTCGTGATCTGAAAAATGACCTTGTTCAACTCACGATAATCGATACACAATCACATGCTATAGTCCTTCTTCCCCACGAAGAAGACCGGTGCTCCAAAAAAAAGACTCCAGATAAAAACTCTGTGATAACAACTCATCTAGCTAAGTCTGTAGCTCCCTCATCTTAGCGGGTGCCATATGATATGGTATGGTGCTCGAAATATCGGTACGGTGCCTGCTGTAACTCGATGCAGGGAAACAACCTCTTTCACTGGAGAAAACATAGGTATGTCCTGAACAACATCCTGATACTCTGAGACAACTTCGGTCTCGCTCAAAACTGCACCCTGATCCCGTATCATCACCTCTTGACGTATTCCAGAAATGACTCCGCATTCTGGTTACCCTATGAGGTTGCTACTATCTATACAATCCCAACGAATACTCATAAGCGTACTGTTTTAGCAAGACAATCGGTACTGATATTGTAGGATGATAACCATTCCATACCAAGAATGACGTCAAAATTCGACATCCGAAACACGACCATGATAAAGATGAACTCAAACTCATCTATACTGATGACACGTCTCCTACATATACTCTCTAATAGGGACACCTCCCCTAAAGGAGTAGAAACTGATAATGGAACACCGAAACACTGCGCTACAAGCTGATGTCTAATTATGACATCATGATAGATAAAATAAAAAAAATGTGAAGCTTCTGAATCAACAAGAGTCGAGCTGGATAAGAATTTACTACGAAAACTCTGCTCGCACTATGATCACGTGGCGCGACTACATAAACTCTGCTGGTGGCCGACACCTACTACGCTGCTGGCGGTGAAACACATGGGTCCATCTGACACTGATGAATACTCTGAATAGCGCAATTCTAGCTTATAGGCCCCTAAATCCTCGGAATAACTAGTAGCACATCTATCCTCCGATGCTAGCCGTAACTGTTGCCCTAAGATTATTAGCCCTGATCTCTATCATGCTAGTCTCCTGCTGGTATACTGCGATAATTCTTCGCTCTATGTCCGATCTTATTATAATTATATCATGTGTCCCGAATCATGCGCTACTGCGGTGTTATCAAATCATGTTTGCTATCTTCTTGTAATGTCTTTATCGCTGATGGTAAAAATCCTTACCCCGCTGCTGGGGTCCTCTAGATCCCATAATAGGCCTCTTGCCCTTGTCATTGCCATCATGCTAGTCTAAATTTCGTAATTAACTATAGGCATATCTCACTGTTTTAAGCAAACTAGCTCTAACTGCTTGTCGAAGAAGTAAACAAAATTTTTCCAAATAAGTGATATTCACTGTCCCGACAAAAATCTAAAATCGTAGCTATTCTTTGCTGCTATTCTCCGGTGATATCCTCTGTGCTGAATATATTTAACCTCTGGTTTGATACTGAGTCTACGTTAAGGAATTTTTATATATTTCTTTTTATTTATAAGCTGCATATGAATCCATTGTGCCCTGCACTATGGTGTTCTCAGTGTCCTACATCTTTCTTATTCTTACAGAGCTAAGCCTCCTACTCTGTATCTCTATCCACAAATGGTTGTGGTGATAATGTAATCATTAGTATTACCTCTTCAATAGGTACAATTGGTACAATGGGTGGTGGAACTCCAGAAAATATAATGTGGCTCGCTACTCCCTCCTCGAGTGTTGCTAATCTCTGTTTCTACAAACGGTGCCATAAAGTCGATCAAATACTGTGGAGCCTGCTGCGGCTCGAACTCTGCTTGCCCAGCTCTCCGGGTATGAGTTTTATCCCGACCGTATTCTCATCCCAACGTTCATAATATCGAGAGGAGAGCTTATGATCACAGTAAGTGAGATCACAAATATATATACATATATATATAACGTATCACAATACGTATTCAAAACATATAGTATTCACACAAATACTTTAAATCAACATAAAATAATTATCATAATTTTTTTTTTTGAAATTGTGAGATATAAGCACATATCGTCCTCACTCATTCTAGGAATTCCTAACAGACTCTATACGTGAATCCTAGGAAACTCTATCCTAGCTCCACAATTTGACACAGGAATGATCCTAAGGATGCTGGAACTAGAGCTCTGATACCAACTGTGATGCCCCAGGGTTCACACAAGGCTGTAGTCCCAGGTGAAACCCGGATTGTCAAACCTGCCAAGTACCAAACACCATGCTACGACATATTTCACCATCATAATTACTATCTATCTAGGGGAAACAATAAATAGGTGAAGGTACGGACAAACAAAAATAGAAATAGAACAACACCGAATGTACACAGAAGAAGCATATGAAAAATCAATAATGAGCCCAACTGGAATAAAATAGACATATCTCTAAGTCCGAACTGAATCTCAAATACAATAAGTCACATAAACAAAGTCTCATAATAGCTCTCAACTCTATGAAATAAAATACCAATCTAGATTATGAAAATAATCAACTACATGTGGAGTTCTACAATAACTACAAAATATGATAAGTAACTAAATGGACAACTAAGAATTCCCATCAACCTGCGACTCTCCGTGCGCCAAACTCGCTGCCTGAAAAGGAGGAAAACAACGAGCGTAGAAGCACTATCGAGATCATCACTACCTCTCCCCAGGGGAAGGGGTAAGAGAAAAATAAGAAAATAAAGTCAGTACATACATATATCAAATCATTCATATAACTCTCTATGAATGAAAAATAAATAATCAATGATAAATACTCTAATCTTCAACATAAAGAATAATTATCTCATCTCGAATTACGTCTGAGTGACCTGCTCTAATATAAGAGGATATCAACAATTGCTAAAACTAATATATTTTCCGTTCATAACGGGTGTATCAAATTCTGAAGGAAATACCCTACTCGCGGGCAATCTATCTGGGAAGTAAAACTTACAACTGATCAATTATTTATGTGTGCATCATCTTGTACTTTAGCGATACTTTTATAATGATCGTTACTCAATCGCTCTGCGGCAATAGGGTTTTATTATTTTCCTATTCCGGATACATATAATAACGATACTGTTGTAATACTCTTACTTAATCGTTCTGCGGCAATAGGGTTTATTATTATCCTATTCCGGATACATGTAATAACGATACTATTGTAATACTCTTATTCAATCGTTCTGCGGCAAATAGGTTTCATCTCCCTATTTCCGGATATGTATAGAACATCATTATTCATATGTGTTTATCAATTTAACTCATGTCGGAAGTGTGTCAATCTAACACAATCTAGCATACATGCACAAATCTTGGTGTGCGTGTCCACATCAGAAGTTCATCATCATCCCAAGTGTTTAACAGTCAAATAACATCATAGTCTATCATCATAAGGTCGATAAATTTGATTGACAAACCAAAACCAACCCTCAACAACATGCACAGCCAAAAACAGACTGGCGGGGGGGCGCGGGGGGGGGGAGGCTAACTTAGCCTCTGTCCTGCACGCGGTCGACCGTGACGGTCGACCGTGAACCTAATTTTTAGTTTCTCATGTTCTTTGTATATGTCATGTTCTCGTCGTGTTTTTGTGATTCAAACATGATTAAATCTTCATAAAACTTGTATACAAACATGCTACAGCAGATATGAACATCTGGAAACAACTCAACAACTATAAACATGATTTTATGCATTAGGTTTGTATTCAAAACCTTAAAACATGCATAAAAACTCAAAACAACAAATCAAACTTTTTTCTTTAGTTTAACCACATTTAAAACTCATCATCAGATATTAATCACATCTGTAAAAACGTTCTTAACCTTTTTAGCATGGAAAGACCTAATCTTTATACATATAATACAAAAGAAATTGTCTTTTATACATAATCTATTCGTTTTGGCTCTACAAAACATGTTAAAATCTCTTTAAATACATTTTAAAAACTAAGAGGGGGATTAGTAGAGATGATACTCGCCTGGGGTTGTAGGAAAAACTTGTTAGAAGCAACGTCGAAGGAGATCTCCACTCCAAAAGCCAAAAATAAACAAAAACCTAACTTGAAAGCCTCCAATCTTCTCCAAGAATTCAAAATAGGGTTTATGCGGGTTTGGTGGCTGTTAGGGTTCTTAGGTATGATTAAAGAAAGGAATTTTCATAAAAAATACATGTATTTATAGAGGCAAACCCGAAACAAACCTGTTTGACCCGAACCAGGAAACCTAGTCTGACTAGGAAAATAACCTTCTGTATTTTGGCTATAACTTTCTCATCTGACCTCAGAATGAGGTGATCTAAGACTTGTTGGAAAGATGTTGAAGAGACCCACAACTTTGGTCTTTTACGCTTTTTCAAATTATAACTGCATCAGTGTGAAAAACATAAAAACTCATAACTAGTCATTATTCTCATATTTTCACTCTTTTGGCCTTTGTGCATGTTTTGTGCATTTGCACTCATATTTTCACAAATATACATTGAATTAATCTCAAATTAATTCTTATCATATTCAAACATCAAAATATATTATTTTTCACTATATAACATATTTATCATTATTTATCATAAAATATTCAAATTACGGGGTTTTACACCAAGGAACTGCTCAGCAATTAGGAAATCAAATCTTGAAGGATTCTTCAACAACAACCAAATCTATTTGGCTATTAACTGATTATTCGGTTTCAACAACTCTTTTCAGAGTTTTCAACTCGCTCTGAGTTTGGAAACTCATTAAGAGTTCTAAATCAAACTTGTCATACAAGTTCATCATTCCCACGTGATAAAGACGGTTGGATCGTCAACGGAAAGCAAATTTGACGTAAACATTCGAAGGAGGCATTCCATCGCTACCAAGAAAAACCCAGTTTTAAACAAAGGGGAGAATCCAGATCATTCTCTTCTCTTTTATAATCAGGAATCTGATTGTAATTGAGATTAAGGAATACAGATTAATTTTCCTTCATTCTTTTTACAGCAAATTTTTCCACAAATAAAAGATGGCGACTCTACTGGGGAGAAGCTTCTCTGACGAAGAAGTGGTGGTGTAATCCGACGTCAACCTCGCTGGAACAACGGTCGAAACTCTCGTAGTGGAGTTTTATCAAGTCAAGTTTGAGAAGGCCCTCTCCTCCGGTCCCTCAGCCCCAAGGCTATGCGCCAGATCCATATAGTTTCTAAGGAGACTAAAGCTCCAGTTGTGGTCGACTCATCTAAAGACTATCTCCCCTGTGGGTTGCACTGTTCATACAGTCCCCTCTCTAAAGGAGAAGACTTAGCTTCGGCACAATTCCAAAAAAGTCGACCCTCCAATCAACGCGAGCTCCGCGTTTGTGAGCCTCAACATGAGCTCTGCCTAAGCCAAGATAAACGCAGCCCTCAGGGGTGCGTTTCTTAAATAAAACACAACCCTCAGAGGCGCGTTCCAACATCAAAATGCAGACCTCAAATCTGCGTTGATCTGGCAGAATGCAACTCTCAGGGGTGCGTCCCAAAACCAAAACGCAACTCTCAGGAGTGCGTTCAAGATCCAAAATGCAGACTTACGAACTGTGTTAACCGACAAAAACACAACCGACAAAGGTGTGTTTCATCAACAAAATGTAGACTTCGGTCTAGCGTTAGTAAAACAGAACACGACCCTCGTGTTTCTTCTTCAGAACACAATGTGATTCGTCATGTTCAAAAAGATCAACGTGGATTCAATTTCCATGTTCACCAAGAGCCAGTCCTGTCCAATCATGAACTAGGGGTTCCAATTCAAACCTCACGATCAGTGAGTAATTCTCGAGTCTTTACAACAGACTTGAGAGAGTTCATATCAAGAGAAAAATCGATGTAACAAGTCATTCGTTCATTCCAATGTGAACGACTGATTACTACGGTCCTCTCGGGATGTCAATGCTGCTCATATGCTGTCAAACCATTGGTGTTCGACCAATTAACGAATATTGCTTTGCTTAACCGACAACGACGTTCGCACAGGAAGAAGTCTCCAGAGACCGAGTATTCTGGAGTCACTATTAATATGATCGATAGAGGGAAAGCCTCCGATCCTAGCTCTGATGACTCTGAGACAAGTCGTTCACCGACCATCAGAGAAATCGCTAACAAGTTTGAAGGAATCTACCAACGCACTCGGATGCGAATAGGAGCAATTCCCCTTGTTAACTATCGGAGGTTAGTCAGAGGAACCAATCCGATTATGACCACTCAGCCATTGCAGAGTCTCAATCATCAAGCTCTTTTGTTGAACATGAAAGCTCCACTTATATGACGGGAAATCATGAAGATCTCACGAAGAGACTTGATGAGCAAGAGGCCATGATCAAATCTCAGCAGGAGGCCATTAATGAACTCTTGGCCTTGATGAATCAAATCGTCGCAGACAAGGCCAAATCTCAGAAGACAGATTCGCCACCTAGGCAAGAATCCTCCCGGAGAGGAAAAACATCTTCATCCCGACCTCACACAAGCAAAGGGAAGGGAAAAGTGGTTGATGACACGGCTTCTGACCAAGAAGCCCACAACCTGGAATCTTCCTCTGATAAAGGAAGAAAGACTGAGAATGAGCATAATCTCCAGTTTGCCAAAATGAAAGAATTGGAAGCTCGCCTCAATGCCATTGCCAACAGAAGTGAGCTCCAAGACGAGGGAGTTATCAGACCCTATCTTGCCGAATGGGATGCAGCCCCTTATCCTTCAAAGTTCGAAGTCCCGACGCTACAAACTTTTGATGGCACGGGATCACCGAATCAACATATCTATCATTTCAAGTCACAGACTAGGAATGTGATATCAAACGACGCCATACTGACTCGATTGTTCATTGGCACCCTCAGGAGAGTTGCTTTTAAATAGTTCAGAAAAATGCCCGCGGGATGTATCCAAAAGTGGACAGATCTAGAGAGACTCTTCCTGTCAAGATTCTTTGAAGAGGATACAGAAGTCTCCATCCATACCCTTCTCGCCACTAAGCAGAAGAAGAGGGAGTCTGTCAAAGCCTTCGTCAAAAGGTTTCAAAACATGGCTTTGTGATGTTTGTCAAGTATGACACAGTCTACCTTAGTGGAGACATGTCGACACAACTTGCAGACCGACCTTCTAGCACAAGTGAGGGTTACAGAATACCGTTCCTGGAGACAACTAATCTCTCAAGGCGAACAGGCTCAAAAGATTATTGTCAGGATCAAAGCTGAAGAACAAAGTAGGCAGGATCAACCTGAGTAATCACACTAAGCTCAATCTTCTCAGTCAGAAGGGGAAGACACTACGGTCACTGAAGCCAATCATCTTCAGTAGGATGGTAGATCTAACAACTATCACGTTAACAATTGTCTCTGATAGTCAAACTTATTAAATAGTGACCCACTAGGCGATGTGTCACGACTACCCTTTTCCCCCCTGTACTTGTTCAAGACTGGGGGTTGGTTTATTTGTAGTTCATTAGATTATGAGTGATAAATTTTCTGAGTTGTCATGTTCAATAGAATACCTCTGTCAATCACGAAATCTATCAAAACTATCACGTTAACATTTACCTCTGATGGTCCATTTTCTTCAAATTCCCCCACCAATCCTCTTCAAGTAGGATAGCGGGTCCATCAAAACTATCACGTTAACATTTACCTCTGATAGTCTATTTTTCCAGAATTCCCCTACCAATCCTCTTCAAGTAGGATGACGGGTCCACCAAAACTTTCACGTTAATGATCATCTCTGATAGTCCATTTTCCCCGAATTCCCCCACCAATCCTCTTCAAGTAGGATGGCGGGTCCACCAAAACTATCATGTTAATGATCACCTCTGATAGTTCATTTTTCCCGAATTCCCCCACCAACCCTCTTTAGTAGGATGGCGGGTCTACCAAAACTATCACGTTAATGATCACCTCTGATAGTTCATATTCCCCGAATTCCCCCACCAATCCTCTTCAGTAGGATGGCGGGTCTACCAAAACTATCACGTTAACAGTTACCTCTGATAGTCAAACTCGTCAGATAGTGGCCTACCGGATGATGGGCCTCTATTTCGACTTGATGGATAGTGGCCCACAAGGTGATATGCCATGTCTACCCCTCTTTTTCTTCCACTGCTAAGTCTTAATCAAGACTGGGGGTTGGTTACTTAGAATCCACTGGATTAAGAGTAACGAATCTTTCACATCGTCGAGTTAACATTATACTTCTGACGATCACACCCCCACGGAGTATGAATTCAATTTGCATCACTCCTAATTTATCATGTTAACAATACACCTCTGACAATCAACTTATTAATCCTCTTCAATAGGATGATAGGTCCTCAAAATCATGCTCAAATCGCAATCTTCCCCAGTAAGACGCTAAGTCTTCAAAACCTTGTTCAAATCACAATTACACAATCTTATCACGTTAACATCATACCTATGACAAAATCAACTTATCAAACCTCGTCAATAGGATGATAAGTCTACAAAGTTGCTCTCATCGTAACACAATCTTGTCACGTTAACATCATACCTCTGACAAAATCAACTTATCAATCGTTGTCAATAGGATGATAAGTCTACAAAGTTGCTCTCATCGCAACACAATCTTGTCATGTTAACATCATACCTCTGACAAAATTAACTTATCAATCATTGTCAATAGGATGATAAGTCTACAAAGTTGCTCTCATCGCAACACAATCTTATCATGTTAATATCATACCTCTGACAAAATCAACTTATTAATCCTCGTCAATAGGATGATAAATCCACAAAGTTGATCCAATCACAACACCAATCCTGTCACGTTAACGTTATACCTCTGACAAAATCAACTTATCAATCCTCGTCAATAGGATGATAAGTCTACAAAGTTGCTCTCATCGTAACACAATCTTGTCACGTTAACATCATACCTCTGACAATTCACTTATCAATCCTCGTCAATAGGATGATAAGTCCACAAAGTTGCTTCAATCGCAACATATTCCTGTCATGTGAAACTTATCGACTCTCTCCAACAGAGCGATAGGCTCATAAGCCCGTCAAGTTAACATCACACCTCTGACGACCAAATCAACTTATCGACTCTTTTCAAAAGAGAGATAGGTCCATAAAATACTGTTAGGTTAATATCACACCTCTAACAGTCAAACCCCCCAATAAACTTATTAATCCTTTATTAACAAGAGTAGCAAGTTTTCATTATAAAATCCCTAGCGGATTAAAGATTTTCTGGATTATCCTAGTGATAATAAAGAAAATTTTTGAATTTCACTCTAAGTGAAAATTCATGTCAAGTTAATGTTGGCCTTCTTGTTTTGATGATGATTTACAAACAATTTACTACTAATGTTATTTGTCTAGTGTTTGTGCATTCCTATGTATTGTAGACAAACAACGTTGTTGGAGGATGGATGGAATTGAGCCTACACGATCATATCAAGAGGAGGTTGGCGGAATTGTGGAGTGAAGCCTTGCTATTCAAAGTTAAAGTTCAAGTTCAAGCTTCATCCGCGAGATTACCAAGTCAAGCTTATTGAAGACCAATCAAGCTTGGGTAAATTAGTTTTAGGTTTTATATTATGTGTGTTAGTACTTTAAGCTCAATCATATACACACATACACGCTTTAGTTTTGGTTTTGTATATATATAGTTATATATATATATACATATATGTTTTTGGTTTAATAATTTTTGAGTTTATATATGAAACAAATGAATAGAATTGGAAAATAATATTTTGTTTCATGTTTATATGCCTATATATGATTTCACCTTTAACAAGCTTATATTTAATGAAATCATATTTAGTGTTTTTGAATATATTGCATAGAATATGCAATTTTATGAAAATATTGTATTTCTAGGTTATAGACTCGACCGGATAAGTGTTTGCTTGATTTCCTGTTTTCGACCTGGATAACGGTCGACCGAACTTTCCATCGGTCGACCGAATTTTTCCATCGGTCGACCGACGGAATTTTCGGTCGACCGACAATAGATCCGTTGGGCACAACGGCTACTTTTCTGAGGAGCTTTCTGGGGGCTTTGTTGTCCTTTGGCTTGGGGTTTTTGGCTGAGTTGTGAGAGGGTATAAATACCCCATTGTCTTCAACTCTCAAGCTAACTAAGAGAGTTTTTAATCAAGTTTAATAAAGTTTTTAACAAGGGTTTTAGTTTGGTTTAAGTGTGTTTAAAAAGCTTTTAAGCAAATTGAGAGTTTGTTTTTGTGATTCAATTCTACAAGAGCTTGAGGAGATCATCTATTGGTGTTTGGGCATCCAACTCTTCTCCCTCCACTCTTGATATATTGAGAAGTTTTCTAAACTCTATTTCTAGCTTTTTTATATATTTGATTATCATTGTTATTAAGCTAGAACTACATTGAGTTTAGTTTTGATTTATATCTCTTTGTTCACACACAACCTTTTGAGCTTATTGTATTTACATTCATAGTATAATTTGGGGTTGTGGGTTTGTGACTAAGAGTTGTGCTTAATTGAGTTCTCACCTTGTTTTGAGAACAATCATTTGTCATATTTGTGCTTATTGTGAGAATCACTTTGTAATACACTTGTACACCGAGTGAGGAGTGTGTGGTGAGAGTCGGGGATCGTCCCAAGAGGAGTGGCGTCGGTTGACGTGCCTAGGGAGAGGTTGTAACCGAGCACTTGAGGGAGACACGGCTAGGTCCAACACTTAGTGGGTGTAGAGTGTGATTGCAAGAGTGTGAGTTGTAGAGTTTTCGGTTAGCTAGAAAACCGAGTGTGTAGAAGAAGTTCCGGCTTCCAAACCGGATTGTGTTAGTGGATTTCTCCCCGGGAGTGGGGAGCGGAGACGTAGGACGGAAGGTCCGAACTCCGTGATCATATTGCTTGTTTGAGTGTGCTTTGGCGTTCATTCATATTTATGTTCATATCTTATATCGCCATTGTGCATTGCTCATTTCTATATCATCAACTATCTTGTTTAGATTGTTTATCCTTGTGTAGTTTATATATCCTTGCATATATATATATTTATCATATAGGATATATCTCTTTATTGTTCATATTGCTTATCCTAGCTTACATATCTTGTTATATTTCACTCTTGCTAGGATAACTTGTTAATAAGTTTTAATTAGCATTTAATCGGATTAGATTAGCATAAGACCCTAATCACCCCCCTCTAGGGTCTACAGTTAATACTACACTTCTGTCACTTCCAACTTTCTTTCAGTGTTTCAAGTAACACAGGAAGAAACAGTGATAAAGTCTACGTATTCAATATCGTAGCCAGTGATTATCATTAAATTAATAATCTCTGAATCCATACCTTGCATGTATGGGGAATTTTGTCCTGAATCTTAAGTAGGGATAAGTCAACGCCTAATACGCGTTGTCGGTTAGTCTTTGACCGTAAGAAGGACAAAAGCCCATGTATTCAACATCGTGGCAGGTCATTGTTAATAACGCCAAAATGCACGCCTTTCACATATGAGGGACTTTATCTTAATCCCTAATTAGAGATAAGTCTATGCCTAATACGTGTTGTCGGTTAGTCTTTTCCCCGTAAAAATGACAAAGTCTATGTATTCAAAATCATAGCATCAAGTCTAAGAGGGTTCATTCTCTTAGCACAACGTTACATGTGAAACAGATTCAAATAATTCACATGCTAGCCCGACTCAAATGGTAGTCGGTAAAGGCTCATCAAATCTGTTGATAGCTGAGGATTTGCCAAAAATCCTATGACTGTTTTCGGGCCCATTAGCTGAATGGATGTGAGCCGTGACATGACGTTTGAGAGCTTCTGCTCATGAGTAGCTTGTACAGTCGCTAAGGTTTCTCTTCGAAGCTCATCCTCACACAGGTCCTGCGTGTTAAATCTCTTCAACCAAGATGCCTTTGAAGCGGGTGCAGAGAACAAATCTTTTGTGATAAGGAATCAACAGCTCCAAGATCAGATCAGAGTTAAGATCCAAAGTATTTTGAAAATTCATCCTAGTCAACCGCGAACTTTCGAAAACTTTGGAGGGGGTTCTGTAGGCTGTCTAAAAATCACTACAGATAGCTGATTCCCATCAAACACCGATGATAGAAGTTATAATTTGACGGCTTCCAGAAGACTATAATTTGAAGACTTTCATGTGGATCGATGAATGTTACAATCTGACGACCTTCGCAACAACTGATGAAAGCTCTAATTAACAGCCTTCACAATCAACATCGGAAGTTACAATCTGACGACTCTCACATTTTCAAGGAACCAAGATGAAGATTACAAGATGACGATCTTTGCAACGCTCTAGCAAAAGAGACTATAAATCGACGGTCTCTTCAAACCAAAACGCAGATATCTCTCAAACCGTAAGGAATTTGGCAAAACTGACAGAGCAAACCGAACCCTATGGTGTCGGTTTTGTCGGCTCCGTCTCGTCAAGATAGCCGATTTTTATATATAATTCGTCCAATTCTGACTTACGGTTTGAAAGTTATGACATGTTCTTCGCAGCAAGTTATGTTCTGAAGTCCGTCTGTAAGACCGGACTTCGTCTGAACATTGGACTTAGTCTGAAGCTCGCCAAGCCCACCTAAGGCTCGCCTCTGTATTACAGAGTCAAAACACAGAGTTCGTGGACTTAAAACGCAGAGTTCAACTCTGCGTTCCAGGTCCAAAAACGCAGAGTTCATGCAGAGCCCAACTCTGCGACCCAGGTCCAAAAACGCAGAGTTCATATAGAGCCCAACTCTGCGTCCCAGGTCCAAAAACCCAGAGTTCATGCAGAGCCCAACACTACGACCCAGGTCCAAAAACATAGAGTTCATGCAGAGCCCAACTCTACGTCCCATGTCCAAAAACGCAGAGTTCATGCAGAGCCCAACTCTGCGTCCCAGGTCCAAAGACGTAGAGTTCATACAGAGCCTAACTCTATGTCCTAGGTCCAAAAACGCAGAGTTCATACAGAGCCCAACTCTGCGTCCAACGATAAAAAATGTAGAGTTCATACATAGCCCAACTCTGCGTCCAATGACAAAAAAACACAGAGTTCATGCAGAGCCCAACTCTGCGTCCTAGGTCCAGAATGCAGAGTTCATCTCTGCGCAGCGCGACCTGTGCGTTTTCAGCCTAAAACAGTCCCAACTCTGCGTTTCAGGTGTAAAACGCAGAGTTCGGGCCCAGAACGCTATTTTTAGTATTTAACTCGTTCAAAGCACGAACTGAACGGTTTCAAAACCGTTTTCCCCATGATTTGAGGAGCAGTTTAAGGGGGTGGTTACACCCCATTTAGCCCTACTTAGGAGCGAATTAAGGGGGTAGTTACACCCCTTAATCCCCTATAAATAGGAGTAAACTCAACCGAGTTAGGGGCTAGACTTTTTCATGAGAAAGTCATAAAAAGAAGATCAGCCTTCATCCATCTTCAACTTCAGCAACAAGGAGCTTTGGAGATCAGCGACTTGAAGAAACTCTTGAATCATCTTGGAAGGCTTTTATTGAAGCCTTTGAGATTACTCGGCTTGGCTTGTGAACTCTTTCTAAGAGTTCTTCTCAACTCGATCAGAGTTTAAAACTTACTCTGGAAGTTCTTCTAAAACTCGCTCTGAGTTATTAACTCGTTAAGAGTTATTTTCAAACTTGCCACGCAAGTTCTCCACAGCGTCAAATCGTGAGGAAAAGATCACGTTCCACTGAAACAAGACGTTCGGATCGTCAACAGAGAGCAAACTCAACGCGAGCATTCGAGGGAGGCACTCTATTACCACTGTGAAGAACCCAGACCTAAACAAAGGGGAGAATTCAGATCAATTCTCATTTTTTTTTGTAATCAGGAAATCCGATTGTAACTGAGATTAAAGGAATACAAATCAATTTTCCTTCATTTATTTTACTATAAATTTTTCTGGCTTGGTGAGTTTTTTACGGGATTCAGTTTTAAATTTGGCATCTGTAATTAGAATCCTGAATATAGTCGGGCTAGCCTGGGAGATTAAGGTGACACGTTCTTTGTCAGTATCCTAAAAAATCAGGAGTTCTTGACGCAGATTGAACTGCATATTCAAATCCACGCCGCCCTCACGCCCAAAGTGATGACGAAGAGTAGGAGGTTCACGGGTGTAAGGCACTGCAAAAGAGGAAAACACTCAGTCAGTCAGCATAAAAATAAAATGAAGGCAACCTTAGTCAAACCCCTAGAAGAATAAGGTCGTTTAAACCCACAGTTCAAACCCTACGTTAAATCTTACCAATGTAGAGGTCAAACCTTACGTTAAACGTTTAAATGCACAGTTCAGACCTTGTGTTAGACCTTATCAATGCAGAGGTCAAACCTTGCGTTAAACATTCAAACGCATAGTTCAGACCCTGCGTTAGACCTTATCAATGCAGAGGTCAAACCTTGCGTTAAACATTCAAACGCACAGTTCAGACCATGCGTTAAATCTTATCAACACAGAGGTCAAACCTTACGTTAAAACATTCAAACGCACAGTTTAGACCCTACGTTAAATCTTATCAACGCAGAGGTCAAACCTTGCATTAAACATTCAAACGCACAGTTCGAACCCTGCGTTACAAAATTCAAACGCAGAAGTCAGACCCTAACGTTTCGAATTCAAAACGCAGAGTCCTAACTCTGCGTTATAACATCAGAACGAGTTTCCTCATTGCTTAGATCTTTCCAAAGCAAGTTTTGTGGCCATGGAAGCCGATACTTACCACCGACGAGAGGAGCTTGCATCGACGACGCACTAGCTCGAGTTACATCACCGCTGACGGCCGCGGTTTGTCGCGGGCTCTGAACAGCAGCAACATCGGACTTGGAACGGGAGACCGTCTTCTTTCTGGGCGCCATGGATGCAGATGATGGTCGGAGAAGATGAGCAGAGTTCACCAGAGTTCAAAACGAAGAGTCTTCGTTAAGCTTCTTGAAAAGGAATAGAAGAAAAGTCGGATGACTTTTGATTTGACCCCAGTGGTCTATTTATAGACATCTATGAGCTGTTGAATCGGAGAGAGATTCTAGGCCCAGAATCCCGCCAAATGCGGCCTGTGCGCCTACGTTGGTTGAACTTCCGAACGCAGAGTTCAACTCTGCGTTTCAGTTCTCAAGCGTAGGAATTCACCTGTGCGTTTTAACACTACCAAACGAATTTCTCGATGTTTAAAACCAAGACATAGCTTTAAATAAATAGAGGAAAGCTGATGTGGCCATCAAGGTGACCAAAGCCAAGAAGAAACTGACGTATGATGTACTGCTATGAAACCTCTTGGATGAGTACAGATAGATTACAGTAAACAACACTAAAGTCGTCAGGCTCGATCCGACGCACAACTCATTCTTCTAAGTGGCTAAACATTCCCACTAAGATTAATGAAACCAGGAGCTGTGCGCAACTTATTCTTCTAAAAGGCTTAACATCCCAACAAAGATTAAGGAAGATAGGAGTTGCGCTCAACTCATTCTTCCAAATGGCTTAACATTCCCACCAAGGTCAATGAAGTTGAAAGCTGCATTTTGAGTGTTCATCAATGCCTACAAGAATTCTCTGGATGAAAGAATACATTGCAGATCAAGTGGAGTATCTGAAGGATCCAGACAAAATCCGATGAATACACCTCATCGCAGATCGAGTGGAGTATCTAAAGGATCCAGACGAGATCTGATGAACACACCTCATCGCAGATCGAGTGGAGTATTCGAAGGATCCAAACGATATCTGAAGAATACACCTCATCGCAGATCGAGTGGAGTATCGCAAGGACCCAGACAAAATCGTTGTCATCATCGCGCTTGTTTGGTTCATCAGCAATGACTTAGGCTTTAGCTTGTTTGACTAAGTTCATTATCATCAAGACTCAAAAAGTTACCTTGTTGGGTTTGAGGAAACAGAATTTCACTAAGTTCATTATCATCAAGACTCAAAAAGTTACCTTGTTGGGTTTGAGGAAACAGAATTTCAACATTCTGACAACCAGGTTCATCAAGACTCAAAAAGTTACCTTGTTGGGTTTGAGGAAACAGAATTTCAACATTCTGACAACCAGGTTCACGATGTCTTCATATCAGACAGAGTGAACAATCAATTAACTAAAATTTGGGATCCAAAGTATTCCGAAATTCGTCCTAGTCAACCACGAACTTTCAAAAACTTTGGAGGGGGTTCTGTAGGCTGTCTAAAAATCACAATAGATAGCTGATCTCAATCAAGCTTCAATTATGAAAGTTACAATCAGATGACTTTCATGTCAACAAATAAAAACTGCAAATGGAGGACTTTTCACATAGATCGAGAATAGTTACAATTCAATGACACTTGCGACGACTGATGAAAACTCTGTTCAGTAGCCTTCACAACCAACTGTGAGAGTTACAATCTCACGACTTTCACACCCCATAACAGCTAAAGCAAAGATCAACGAGCAATAGTCTTTGCAACACTATAATAGAAGAGGTTACAAATCAACAACCTCTTCCAAACGCAGAGTCCACCTCTGCACTTCTCAAATCAAAACGCACGCGGCCTGTGCGTTCTTCAGCAGACACCCAACTCTGCGCAGAGTTAAGACTCAGAACATAAGCGGCCTATGCGTTTCCAATCTTTAGCGGATATCTAACTCTGCGTCTCAAGTCTAAGACGCAGAGTTAAGGCCCAGAATACCAATTTAGGCGTTTGACTTGTTCAAACACAAGTTGAACGGTCTCAAAACCGTTTATCCCACGTTTTGAGGGATTCTCGCCCACTTAGGAGAGGATTTAGGGGTTGGTTACACCCCTTATCCCCTATAAATAACCACATTACTCAACTGAGTAAGGGGTTGAAGATTTTGAGATCAAAACCGCATAAGATTGGATTCTTTGGCGGAGAGGGTAAGATTTCTGGAGACCAAGGAATTGTTCGGCAATTAGGAAATCAAATCTCGAAGGATTCTTCAGCAACAGCCAAATCTATTTGGCTATTAACCGATTATTCGGTTTCAACAACTCTTTTCAGTGTTTTCAACTCGCTCTGAGTTTGGAAACTCATTAAGAGTTCTAAATCGAACTTGTCATACAAGTTCATCATTCTCACGAGATAAAGACGGTTGGATCATCAACGGAAAGCAAATTCGACGCAAACATTCGAAGGAGGCATTCTATCGCTACCAAGAAGAACCCAGTTTTAAACAAATGGGAAAATCCAGATCATTCTCTTCTCTTTTGTAATCAGGAAATCCAATTGTAATTGAGATTAAGGAATACAGATCAATTTTCCTTCATTCTTTTTACAGCAAATTTTTCCACAAACACCGGTTAAAAGTCCAATTAAACCTACAAATATCTCGGGTCCAATTCCCAACAGAGACCAGTTGAAGCTTCAATCATCGTTGCGGGCTAAGTTATGGAATTTTTGGTTATCTTTGAAGCCAAAAAGGATATATTAGTTATTGTCCAGAAAGTCTTCTCTTGCAAAGTCAAGCAAAGGGATGTGACTCTCAAATAAAACTCAAGCAATAATTCAAGTTCTTAACTGGGGGCACACACAACCAAACTCAGTTATCATATATGAGGATGAATCATCATAAAGATGAAGGCTAGGCAATAAACCAAACAAGGGGTCTCAGTTCATGCACACGCATACAAAATCAAGGCAATGAGTTTGGTTATCAAACAAAACCGAGCCGCAATTATCATTACATATTTAACCAAGCTATTTGCATGCAATCAATACCTAAGACTCAAGTTAAATTAAGGTTTTTAGCCATGTACAATATTTAGGAATTAGAGTGTGGATGCCTCCCCTAAGTTGAGGACTCAGTTCGAGTTTCAATCACAACCGGCTGTTCAACAAATCAAGCCTTCAAGCTCAATTTCAGATTTTCATTGACATCGAGTCAATGTCAGGTGTAATTTTCACAACAAAACCAAACTAAGAACAAGTTCAGTGCAGCTCAAGATCAGGTTCAAACAATTTTTAACAACCTAAAATTTCGGTTATATGCAAGACTGAAAATTTGGGTAGGACTAAGAGATTGAAGCATCCAAACCCAAATTAAGTTTCCCTCAAAGGCTTGGCCATCATTCAATAGCCCAAGATCAAGTTTTGTGTTTTCCCCCAAATCGAAGAACTAGGACTTTGGAAAATCAAGCATTCAAAATAAAGAAATTAAATTGAAGCCATAAGAGCAGCCATTACCTGAATTAGAAGAAGCTCGGCGAAGAATAGTCATGGTTTTTACTTGGGATCAAGAGGATGAGAATCCACGAAATGCTCAGACCCAAATCAAAGAAATCTAAAACCCTAGCTATCTGAGTTAAGGTCTGGCCGAAATCAAAGAATTGAAGAGGGGATTTAAAGGAGCTTGGAAGAGTTTAGATCTTGGGGGAGTTCTTGGAGGAGGAGAGTTCTGAGAACTTGAGGAGCTTGAGAGAAGATGAAGAGGACTTAGAAGAGAATCGGAGTTTTAAACAAGTCCCGAACCGCCTTTCATGACTGCCCTAGACACCGCTTGGTGCGGGTCACCACGAGGTGAACCACACTCATGCGGGTCACCATGAGCTTACCCGCACTCATGCGGGTCACCATGAGCTGACCCGCACATAGAGCTGGCCCGCGGTTATTTTTTGTGATACTTTTACCTCTTTTCATCTACTTTTGATGAATTCGGGACTTGTCTTCATACTCTAATGGGTATACAAGTCTAAACTGTTTCCCACCCTTGACGGAAAGTTCCTGGAGAATCTTACGTGTAATATTTTTAAGGATAACTCAACAACCTCCAACGGGTACACGAGGCTAAACTGATTCCCGAAACCCTCAGGAGTATATGAGTATAAACTGGTCCTCCCCACTCCTCCTTAAGAGCTGAAACTGTGTAGACCCTAGTAAACGTATGAGTATAAACTGTGTTAACATCGATCAACACGTTGTGATGAAAGGTCAATGCATCGACAACTTTCGCGAAAACAAGGCTCAAATCAAGCCCAAGCCTCTAGACGAGACGACGCCTCTTGTGTCAACACGAAAAGCGGTCTTAGTTGACACGCCCTACGGTAGTCAGTTCAACACCGACTTAACGACATGAGCTAAAATCAGAAATCAACATACCAATTTCAGTTCAAGACTTCAACAAACGGTCAGACGATAAACGCAGTGCCAGAAGAATTTTAGCTATTCGATAAAATACTGAATAGGCTGAGTATTGAAGAAATTAAGAACTAAATCCAATCACAAGTCCTTTTGCACCGACTGAAGGTTGGTCCTATAACATCCAAAGTATTCCAGCCTCTACTATAAAAGAAACGAAGCTGAAACACTTTGGAGGGGTATCTGTAGGTGTCAAAAATTTCCTATGGGTTCCCGAACGCAGCTTGAGACAAAGAAAATACGATGAACATCATTATCCGAGTCAAAGAAGATTACTTGACGTCGACAAGCGTATGAAGCGAATCGACGAAACGTACGAGTCAACCGAACGATAAAATATGTATAACAGCAGAGCAAGACAAGTCCAGAGATGTCGAGAGGTGCAAAACGCCTTGGAATGACTCCCAAGTGCGGGTCACCCTAAGGTGACCCGCGCAAGTGCAGGTCACCCTAAGGTGACACGCACACGAGCGGGTCACCCTAAGGTGACCCGCACATGGCCGCGTTACCTTAAGGTGACGCGCAAGCCAGCGGGTCACCTTAAGGTGACCCGCACAGGGCCGTGTCACCTTAAGGTGACGCGCAAGCCAGCAGGTTACATTGACGTGACTCACACCTGAAACCTCTAAAGCACATTTTCAACTCTTTTATTAAGATTTGTTTGGTCCAGAAGCCTCCTAAATACTTGGATATCATCATTAAACGTGGTTAGGCCATTTCCAACTAAAGATAATGCCAAATCCTTTGTCCTTATCCAAATACACTACTTTTGAAGCCTATAAATACAAACCTAGGGCCCATATTCACAGCATCTAAAAATTGGAGGCGATGTGCTATCAAATTAGAGAGTGAACTACGAATTTCAGAGGAGTGCTAGCAGATCTTGGCAAACTCCGGTGTAAAGAGAGAGCTATTCAAGGATCTAAGGCCCGTTTCATCATTCCTTGAGATCAGACTTTGTTTTAATCTCGAGAAGAGTCGTAATCTCGTTTGGTCGAGATTATCACTTCTACGATTGTTTCCTTTGTGAAGCAAAAACATTAAGTTTTCGTTCTGTCAACCGGATCTAATCCGCAACGGTCCACGGACTAACGCGTCACCGACACAGGAAAAGATCACATGCAAACATAGACTAATAAATAGGATTTGTGTGTTGTTTGACAAAGTTATAATCTTTTATTTTTCATTGTGTAAGGAGATCTTATAAAAAGATCACTTTTTTTTTGAACTTACTGTAACTACTGAAGTTGTAATGAGTTTAGCAATAAAAAAGGTAACTTTCGAACCAAACATTATCATGTTAGGTCCAATTTGGTTCATATTAAGTCTAATTAATTTTTTTAAGTATAGTTTAAATTATGTTAAGTCTAATTTAATTTATTTTAGGTCTAAAAATAAGTTGAATTAAAGTTAATATGAATCATGTTAAGTCTAATTTAATATGTTTTAAGTCTAATTTTATGTTAAGTCCAATTTGATTCATATTAAGTCCAGTTTGATTCATGTTAAGTCTAATTTAATTCCTTTTAAGTCTAATTTAAATCATATTATGTCTAATTCAACTTATTTTACGTCTAAAAATAATTTGAATTAGACTTAACATGAATCATGTTAAGTCTATTTCAACTTATTTTAAGTCTAATTTCATGTTAAGTCCAATTTTGCTTCATGTTAAGTCCAATTTAATTCATCATGTTAAATCTAATTTAATTCTTTTTAAGTCTAATTTTAATCCAGTTTAGTGTTAAGTCCAGTTTAGTTCGTTTTAAGTCCAGTTTGGTTCATGTTAAGTCCAGTTTGATTCGTGTTAAATCCAGTTTGGTTCGTGTTAAATCCAGTTTGGTTCGTGTTAAGTCCGTTTTAAATTATTTGAAGTCTAATTTAAATCGTTTTAAGTCTAATTTAAATATTGTTAAGTCTAATTTAAATTATTTTAAGTCTAATTGAAATTGGACTTAACATGAAATTAGACTGAAAAGAAAATGAAATAGACTTAACATGGATTATATGTTAAGTCCAATTCGGTTCATGTTAAGTCCAATTTTAATCATGTTAAGTCCAAATTCGGTTCATGTTAAATCCAATTCTATTCAAATTAAGTCCAATTTAAATCATGTTAAGTCCAATTCAACTTATTTTAAGTCTAATTTCATGTTAAATTCATATTAGTTCATGTTATGTCTAATTTAATTTATTTTAAGTCTAATTTAAATCATATTATGTCTAATTCAATTTGTTTCAAGTCTAAAAACAAGTTGAATTAGACTTAACATGAATCAAGTTAAGTCTAATTCAATTTGTTTTAAGTCTAATTTCATATTAAGTTCAATTTAATTCATGTTAAGTCCAATTTGGTTCATTTTAAGTGTAATTCGGTTCATCTTAAGTCTAATTTAATTCCTTTTAAGTCTAAATTATATCATGTTATGTCTAATTCAACTTATTTTAAGTCTAAAAATAAGTTAAATTAGACTTAACATGAATCATATTAAGTCTATTTCAACTTATTTTAAGTCTTATTTCATGTTGAGTCAAATTTGATTCATGTTAAGTCTAATTTCAATCATGTTAAATTCATTTTAAGTCTAATTTAAATCATGTTAAGTCTAATTTAACTTTTTTAAGTCTAATTTCAAGTTCAGTTCAATTTAAATAGTCTTAAAACAAGTTGAATTAAATATAACATGATTTAAATTAGACTTAACATGAATTAAATTAGACTTAACATGAAATTAGATGTAAAACAAGTTGAATTAGACTTAAAATGAATTAAATTAGACTTGAAATAAGCTGCATTAGACATAACATGATTTAAATTAGACTTAAAATAATTTAAATTAGACTTAACATAGATTAATTAGACTTAAAATAAGTTGAATTAGACTTAACATGAATTGAATTATACTTGAAACAAGTTGAATTAGACATAACATGATTTAAATTAGAATTAAAAGGAATTAAATAACACTTAACATGAATTAAATTGGACTTAACATGAAATTAGACTTAAAACAAGTGGAATAGACTTAACATGAATTAAATCATACTAGAAACAAGTTGAATTAGACATAACATGATTTAAATTAGACTTAAAAGGAATTAAATAACACTTAACATGAATTAAATTGGACTTAACATGAAATTAGACTTAAAACAAGTGGAATGGACTTAACATGAATTAAATCATACTTGAAACAAGTTGAATTAGACATAACATGATTTAAATTAGACTTAAAAGGAATTAAATTAGACTTAACATGAATTAAATTAAACTTAATATGAAATTTAACTTACATGTTAAGTCTAATTTAACTTGATTTTAGACTTAACATGAAAGAATAGTGGAGATAAGGACATTTTGGGGCTTTTTTATTTTTTATTCTCTCTCTATGTTTAGTTGGCAGGAGATAATTGCTAAAGAAAAGTTGTAGAATATAGATATCTAATTTAAAGGCTAAAACACATGGGAAAAATCAAAGAGGCTGCAACACATTTTTTGCTTTTGGAGCATTGACACAATTTTCCCTAAAATCTTACCTTTATCATTCATATTAACTGCAATCAAGCATTTAACGAGTAGCTAGAAAAATTACTATATTCCTATTTCATTAAAAAAACGAGGGGAAAAAAAGCATCAACAAAGATGACTTGAGATTTTATTTAGGAAAATGAACTAACAGGAAACAAACAGTGAAGTTTATATTTTTATCGTATTAGTTATTAGTTTCTTTAACGGATAAGTAGCAACTTATCCAGGTCATGGTCGACTTTTTTCTCTCCGTCAGAGTTTACCCTACTTAATTACTGGAATGCAGTAATATCGGATTCTACAACTAATGTATATCAGATTCGGCTATACTACAGTAAGATATCATTCGAAGGTAGCATAAAATATGTTACCTTAACACACCTCATTCTTCATATCTTAAATTTCAAATGAGTTAATTAAATATAAAATGATATACACAATATAATAAGATCCAAAAAGATCCCGACTGAGACAGGGGGCTTGAAAATTGGAGGGGAGAAATTCACATAGAACACGGGAAGTGCCTGAATAGAGCTCAGTGCGAGAAGATTTGAGCTTTTCATGTTTGAACACGGCCCGTCAACTTCTATGCTCCGCATAATTGCTTGTAGTCATCTAGAGATGCAGCTGGGAGACAAAAGATTCATAACATTTATACATTGAGCAACATAATTCCGAAGATAATCAGGGAATAATGAGTATGTATAGATTTCTGGCACTTGCACAATAGTTTCCCGTGCTGCGGAACGGCTGTCGTAACAGCTCTGAATCAATTGAGGGGGGGGGGGGGGGGTGGGGGGTGTGGGTGGGGGGGGGGCTGACTATGCGCAACGATCAGAAGCTGAGGGGGGAAATAAGCATATGGAAAATATTTGGGTGGGGGGGGGGGGGGGCTGCTAGTGCAAACATGAAGCTAGAGGGAGGGGGGAATAAGCCAGGAACTGATGGCCAGGGGTTCATGTGCATGTAACGCTATACATTATTAAGCTTAGAACCGACAGGAATGCCCTTACAAATAATAAGCATTGGGTGTTTTCAGTTAGGAGCAGGAATCAACCTTTTCCCTACTTGCAACATGTATCCTTGCTCCCCACCTCCAAACTTCTACTGCTGCCATATTGCTTGTCGCATCTAGAATCAGCTGCGGACAAAAGATTCATACATTTTCACATTGAGCAACATAATTAACCGAAAACTAATCAGAATATTGAGTATTGTTAGTTGCACTTGCACATAGTCCCCCTGCTGCGGCTGTAGTACCACAGCTCTGAACTCATTAGGGGGGGGGGGGGGTGGGGGGGTGGGGGGGGGGCTGCTATGCGCAACCGATAAGCTAGAGGGGGGAAATAAGCTATGGAAAATTTGGGTGGGGGGGGGGGGGGGGCTGCTATGTGCAACCATGAAGCTAGAGGGGGGAAATAAGCTCAGAACTATGCAGGGGTTCATGTGCAAGTAACCCATACATTATTAAGTGTAGCCAAACCGACAGCAATCCCTCTACAAATAATAAGATGGGTTGTTTTTCAAGTATGGAAGCAGGAATGCACCTTTCCTTACTGCCATCATAAGTCTTCTCCCAATTTGCCCAATTTAAGATCACCATAGCAAGTATCTTTGCAAGCCGTAACTAGTCCCCCTTCTACTGTAGGAGCTCTCAGGGGTGTACCAGGCTCTGTTGTTGTAGCCTCTAATTCCACCTGCATGCAAAGATGGCAGTCTAATGATGACTTACAAAGTTCACAATGTGGTTCCAAAGAATTTCATCAAATTCAAAATTGCAGGCTTCTCCATTTACTTAGCGATTTAGCTTACCCAGAACCAACGAGCTCCAAATATAGACACTCAACCTTCCTTTCAAAACTAGGAATAAGGGACAAGGATAGCACCTATACCTTAGAATAAATAATAAATATACAGGTTCTAGCAGCAACTTTTCTCCTACAAATTCTAAATTGTTCGGATATGGTAGCTTATCTGCGACGACAGAAATTATTAGCCCTTTCTCTTCATCCAAAACAGTGTTTCAAAGAGCTGGCACCATAGAAACTTAATTACACGTGCAGAAAATGGTACCTAAATTTTTTAAAGAAACATGCAAAAAGGCATATTTAAGCCAAGCAACATCAAGCAGATGATGGGAAAAAAATCAATGTGCTAAGTATAAACAGTTTGTTCATCTTTGTGCATGCGTAAATTGTGCAGAATCCTAACGATTAGCTTTACGTGAGGATGGATGGAGTGTAATATACAAAAAGGAATTAAATTGTATATAAGGGGAATTGCAAGTGTAAGTTGTCCAGAATTCTAATGCTTAGCTTTATGTGAGGATGGATGGATGGATGGGGTGTAATGTGCAAAAAGAAATTAAATGGTACAGGTTTTTATAAGGGAAATTGCAAATTTGTATGAGATAACCTGATGTCAACTTGACAGACCACTGAGGTGATGCAAGATTTCAGGCAAAAGAGGCACACGTTTAAACTCAGGTTTCCATCTTGCAAACCATGCATTCATGCACCAAATAAGCCAAAGCATGTAAACAACATTGAAGCAGAAAAATGATAGAAAATTTACCAAGTACTTGTCATTTTCTCCAGACATATGCCAAAAGCCCCAAGGAGAAATTTCCCAGCTCACAGTACCAGTCCAGGGCACAAACTCATAGAAAGATCCCTCATAATGGACTCCAATCTGGATCAAATAAATGGAGTTGAAAATATAACCATTGCTCCAAAGTGCCATAACATGAAATACCCAAGATAATGTAAATTCAAAAGAACCGCACATAAGTAAAGTCAATACAATACTATAACATGACACAAAATGACAAACCTAAACGCTCTGAAAAATATGTATTACAAATTGAAAACAAATTGTTCAAAGTGAATAGGCGAGAATACTCACAAGAGATTTGTGCGACGTTACTAACTGCAAAAGTTGTAGAAACAGCTAACACTTTTTCTAGTCTAGTACAGAGACAAGTGTATAGTTGAAGGCAAACATGCGGTTGAAGAATTTCCAGAAAAGTAACCTAGATGTCCGGTCCCTATTCATATGCTAATGTGATTTTATACTGATAATAACTCGTTAAAAGTGTAGCATGATGATTGCTGGCATCCATGAAAAGAAGAAGGTTAGCGAAGAAAGGAATTTTCGTGTAGTTGATTTAAATATTATGTATATCATGAATGTTTCCCATCAGCCCTTGTTCCTGAGATCTGCCAAATTCTCAAATCATGTTCCTTTCTCTAGCCTTCAGCTAAAAAAAATCCTATGAATCAGGCCTAGCTTTGAAACAATCAGGTTTGACCAGATTGAATTACAGCAAAAATAGGTCAAAGGAAACTGGATTAGACCACATAACAATGATGATAAAACCAAGATATTAAAGACCACAATGTTTACCCAAGAATCAACTCGAACTGATCCTAAATGCTATAACGAAAGCTAGAAGGTAGGATCTGAAAGATAGAAACTGGATCAGCATTGGACCATGTTGTGTTTCCATAATTAAATCCTTAGTTCTCTTCAGTTCCAAAAAAATAATCCATTAGTGTGGATGCATGAAAAAAATTAGAGTCAGCAGAATATATACCAAAGCAGGACTTTCAAAGTTCTCATTCAAACCAGGTAGCTTCCTCAAGCCTCCCGCTGCAGTTAGAGAAACTTCCCCTGATACACCGTCAAAAACATTACAGTGAACCTGCAATGAGGAAAACAAATTCACAGAGATACTGTAAGGATTGCAATATAAATATTGCAAATATGGTCATGGTGAGAGTTGACATGGGGGACTTGTTTAAATAGCATATAAGTCATAACTAGCAAAATAATTCTAAGCAGATATAACAGTCAGGCAACCTAAAGTTCAGATAAAGTCCTAACTGGTGCGCTAAAAAAGTAAATCAGAGATTAGAGTTACATATTATATAGATTGACATATCACAAGAAAAGAAAAAGAAAATCTTACCCAAAACCATTTTCTTGGAAAACCTCCACCCCAGTTCTTTTCCGAATAAGATGGAGCATTTTCAAATTCAAAGAGTTGCCCATCGTACTCTATCCAACCTGTATTAACACATTCACTGTCCCATAAAGCACATCTAAGAAATGATAAGAATCACATAATGTAGCTGAAATATCATATGGTTATGAAAACTAAAATGACAACCCCACTGCTAAATTTGTAGAAATTTTTATTCATCTTCTCACATTCATAGATGCAGCAATTGCAGGAAGTAGACCTGTTCATTTTACTTCCAAGGAGGATAGAGAACAACATATACAAAGTTTAACAAGCTGTGAAATATAACCCATGAATACAAATATTATAACGACAATGTGTACATGTGTGTGCCGTGCACAGGACACAAATTAGCAACCTAGCTACAGAGATTTAGAGAATTCAATCATGTAGTTTTGATCCCTGCAGTTCTCTATACAGCTCATAGCTGCTTCATATTTCATCTAAAATCCACTCCATCTGGCTCAAGCCTCTTCCCTAGACACGCACCTTGACCCCACCCTTTCCATCCAGAATGATCATCGACAACTGTTTCTACTGGACAAAGACTTCGTTATACCTGTTGACAAGCCATATGCCATGCATATTTGCCAATGAGGTTCGAAAACTGGAAAAGCTGCAAGCCAGCCTGCAGTTGACTTTTGCTTAGAGTTCACATCTCCCCAGCCATATACTGGACATGTGCTATATTCCCACTGTGCACTCTGTACAGTCTGCAGATGCTTTGACCTATCATTCAGTGATACCAGTATAAGTCAAATACATGGAACTTTGATGGAAGTCATTGACATGCTCATGAGTCATATGCCAATATGAATTAATCTTACTTTGAATAATAAAACAATGCAGATAACATGGAGCATAATTGGAAATGAACATTTAAAGGAATGCAGCCAGATCAACATATGTGAAACTAGTTTTGAAGATAGGAAAGCCTTTCTCGTTCTTATGCAGTTTCGAAAAGCTCAGTGAAATATTTTGTTTATGTCAGCAAAGAAGCACATCTATTTATAGGGATAAAAGTTCAGCAATATTCAGAAAAGCTATTCAGACCAGAGTACTTATTGCCCATTCAAAGAAGAAAAAGAATGAATTTAAACACAAGGCTCTGCAATTTCCTCCTTTTCCCTTTTCTCTTCTTTCAATAAAAATTTGATAACGATTAGGAAAAAAGTGATGAGCAAAATCAGTGGGTCTACAATCATATTCCACAAAGTTTCAAATGTTTAGAAGCTTCAATAAATTGCATCATATTAAATTATAAGGTAGAGTCAGAAAATAACTAATATGCATTGAAGATATCCAGAAAGAAAAGGATGAGTCCCTACAAATCTAAATAACCATATTACTTCAAAAGCAAACAAGTTGCATCCACAATCGCAAATTAAATACAAATGAATATCTTCAACTAGCAATACTAAGCCATACCTTCCATCATCCCGTATAGAACCTTGATGCCAAATAGGGGTGACCTGGAAACCTTCCAAAACACGTTTCCTAAATTCCTACATACGATAAATTAAAAATGCTTAAGGTGGCATCACCAAAGAAAAGTGGAATCTATCATGCACACATGCATGCACACACAATTTGAACATAGAGAGCTTAAGTTTACCTTGTGCTTCCTCGGTTAATTGCTTTAGTATTATCTCGTAATAAACTTGCCACTTAACTTCTAATGCACATTTCTGGAAAAGTACATTAAACATTTACCTTTAGGTCGTACTTCACATAGGAAGTGATTAAGTTTACAGTAATTACTTTAGCTTTTATGTTTGCATTACACACAGATGTTGGCGCAAATGTGTTAAAAGTATTATTTACTTCTCCCTCAAGCTTGTCAATAAATAAGTTGTGCACTCAAGGAAGTGACAGCTGTAAGAAAACTTGTTCAACCATTTTAAATGTAGCAGGTAATACGTACCTTTGAACTAACAGATCATGTTACAAGCAAATTTAACAGGCTGATTGTTTGATCAAGTACAACTTGAACCAAATTGTCATCACAAAGTTGATGTGCATTTAGGAAAAGATAATTTGAATAAAAAAGAAAATCAAAGAAATAAATTTACCTGCGGTGGGACCTCCTTGTCAGGTGGTGATGCATCTTTCCCCGGTATGAAGGTGTTCCCTAGCATCAATTCATGCCTACCTATGCAATATAAAATAATTAGCTGAAGGTCATAAAATTGTTACAACACATTTCTGCAATGTGTATGCACACACGCACACAAAAACACTACAAGAACACACATGTAAATAGATGTGTATACTAGCATGTATGTTTGGATAATAAAACTTACTTCCCCAAAAGTTTTTAGACTCTGGAACATATTGACAGATATATTTATCATCAGCACCAAGAATCTGAGCCCCAACTCCAGTAAATCGAGGTCCATGGATTGCCCTATCCAGCGTACTCATTCCATTGGGAAATGCAGGATTCTCCACCGAGTACATGAAACAGAAGGTTTGTCTACTTTCAGGGATTGAAACCTTGAAGTACCAACCCTCAAAGAACAATCTTGCTGTCCCGTCAAAGTGGTACCTTACAGATATAACATTCAGCAATTTGAAAATTAATAAAATAAAAAAATCAAATATCATCCGTCGAATATGCATTGTTGACTTAATACATAATAAAATCAAAGGTAAATTTCACAACACCACCTCGAAGGCATGAACTTTGGGGCCCTTTTCACAAAACTACAATGTCTGACGGCAGTTAGGATAAATTGCAACGCACATGATAATTTTGGTAAATTTTATCACTATACATTTAGTATGTCTTCTCTATTAGCGCATCCTAGTCTCCAATTTCAAGGGTAGTTTAGACTTTGTATCCTAGCTGTTAATGGTAAACAACAATTTCCATTAGTCCATGATATTTTTCTATAGTTTGAAAGTTCACGGTACTTTGTCCTAAGAAAATTGAGTAAAATAACAGACAACCTTTCATCATACCGTCAGTATCAATTACTAAAAGGGGGTTAAGTGCAATTTTTCCCTTCTCATAAATTAACAATCCACGGAAGAACTAAAAGGTTATGGTAGTTTTATGCGAAGATCAGTCAAAATCCATGATAATGTTTGTGAAATCCAACCGAAAATCAATCAAACGCTTCGCGTGCTTCTCAGAATTACCCGCTGTGAGGAGTTCTGAGCGCTCTATCAGTAGGAGTAGGCTTATACACAGCTTCACAGTAGCCGGAGCCGCCGCTTCTCCGCCGCGACAGCCGAAACCCGCTGCGATACCCTCGACGGCGGCGAAACCCTAGCTTGTAACGGATAGGATCGGCCGGGAGGCGGAGAAGGGATAGGGATGAGGCGGCGGCGGCGCGGCGGCGGCGGAAATCCATGAGGGAGAGTGAGATTGAGTGGAGTTAGGGCATCGGAAATGGAATCGGACATTTATTTTATTTTTATTAACGGGTGGCTGAGGTTGGAGCGCAACGTGGGGATTGTTTGTTTTCTCCGGGGATGTTTTCTATGCGCAACACTACGGGGGGATGTTTGGTTGTTGTTGGTAAAATTGTGTATTTGGGGCTGTTTGGTTAGAATTTTTTTCTCTTGAAAGCCTGTCAAAGTGTCACTTTTTGGCAGGCTTTCAGCCCAAATCACCTCTAAAAAAGAAGATTTTGGCTGAAAGCCTGTCAAAAAGTAACATTTTTGACACTTTTGACAGGCTTTCAAGAGAAACTTTCCCTTAAAAACAGGGAACCAAACACTTGGAAAGTTGTTGTCCACCTCATCAATTTCACTTGTATATTTTTCTTTATTTGTTTTTGATTCCATTGGAATCATAAATTGCTTGTTTGGTTTGTAAATGTAACTTTAATTGTTTGTTTGGAAAGCGTAAAAAATGGTCCCTACTCAAATGATCATATTGATTGGAATTATTTTTTATTATTATTTTCTGACTTCAATGTTAGCTTTCTCCTAAAATCATGTCTTTTTTTTATGAAATCATTTTACAAGCCACATCAGCATATGAAATCACTTTACACTATTTCCACAACTACAAACAAACAATTGAAAGTGATGAAAACTGACATTGGGACCCACTTTCCATCTTTTTACATGGTAAAAACATACAACCAAACAGCCCCTACAAAGAAACGCTTCTCAAACTTTTTGCTGTAAAAGAGGGAATATGAAGAATTTTTCCTTTTTTTAACCCCCTTTTTTTCTCTTTATTATACTTTTCTGAATAATTTGATTTGAAAATAATATTTCTATCTGTAATCATTATCGATTATTTTCTTAACTAGTTTATTTATGTTAGTGTTTTAGTCGATATTAGTCACTCAATCGTATCTTAGCTCCCCAAAATCTTGATATTTTGAACTTACTTTACCAAATCTTGATATTTAACTATTTTGAAATTCGTCCCTCAAATATTACCGCAGCTTGTTGTGGTGTTTTCAATCGCCAAAGTGTAACTCTTTTGCCAGCAACGGACACGTGTACTTCTACATACAATGCCCCAATCAAATTGGCGGCCAAGACCAGCAATGATCCTGACGTAGCTGACTCGTCCAGTCGACATCTTCTCGTATCGACTCGAAAGGCGGTATTTCTCGGTCTTCTTGTCGAAGACGACTCGCCACGAGCCTACTCGACCAGTTAATCGACGCCTCGCGAGGTCGGCTCGAAAGACGTTACTTTTCGGCCAAGCTAAAGGACTTCAACCTCGAGCCTCTCCCACGGACAACGTGTGAGCATCGCTTTTAATGCTTGGCAGGCGCCATCATGCCTCTAGCCCCGATAGTCTTCATGACTCATCAGACCACGCCGGTACCGTCATGCCCCCGATCACTTCTCATTTAATGTTGAGGTGATCTCTCCTCCACTAGCCGAGTGACACCTGTAAAGTAGGTGCTGACGCAGCCGCCAGCTCATACCTATTTACCGCCATCCTGTGCTTGGCCGAAGTGACGGTTCTACCCTTTCAAGCACCAGTATAAATAGATGTACTATTCTAACCTAGAGAGATTCTTTTCTCAAGATTCTTTTCTGGATCTCTGATCTGATCTTTTAAGCAATATCTGCAAATTATACTGCACTATAAGAACTCACACAGTTCTTCATTTCTCCACTCAAGTTTATCAACTGACTTGATCGTCGGAGGAACCACGGGGGAACCAAGCCCCGTCATCTCACGACTTGCTACTTGTGTAGGCGGCTGAAGCTACTCAACTCAGAACCGGATATTCGAAGAAGTGAGCGGCCCCTCATCAACCTCATCCATCACACATATTGACTGTTTGATTACTTAACATCAACAGTTTGGTGTCCACCGTGGGGCTTTCTTTCTTTTTCGAAAAAGCATGTCTAGTTCTGAGCATAGGGTTGATCAGTCTCACCTGAAGGACCACATCAGAGCTACGTTACTCAAGCTCAGCTTGATAAAACGGCTCAGCAGATTGCTCAATCTCTTCAACAGCAACTCGCTACATTCACCAGCGAGCTCCTCATCCGGCTTCCACAGCCGCATCAAACTACTTCAGCTGTCTCCCCCGCCTTCTGGAGACTAGCAATCAGAGACTCATCCTCCTTCTAGAGCACAACTAGTGGTCTCGCCTCGGACTCCTCATCTTGATGTCAAGCAACCGACTGGATTACTTAATGTATGAGATGAGATGATAATCAACCTGATCATCAGGATGAAAATAGGGATATATGATCCCGTTCATGTCAAGATAAAGATTATCAAACTCAACAGAGTTCGGATTTAGCTTAGAGGAATCAACACAATCATGTTCCTTTACATCATTAACAACAATTTTGGGGTATTTACCAACTAGCCATCTATTGAATGAATGAACTCCCATCGCTATCAAAGCTTCCTCAAGATAAAATGAGCTCTCAGTACCTTTTGAACTAACGAGGCAAGTATCTAACTTGGGTTTAGAATGGAAACCACATTGAGGCCCGAACCTTCACGCAAAAAGTCATTGGCCAAAGGTATTACTGGCTCATTATATTGGATGAGTCAAGACGACTCGTCTCTCGATGCAAGAAATGTCAATTTTTCTCGTCCATCCCGCGAGCGACAGCCACCGAACTAACTTCCATCCTGAGCCCTATACCATTTGCTCAATGGGGATTGGATTTGCTAGGTCCTCTCCTCATAGCTCCAGGGCAGAGGAAGTTTCTTATTGTGGTGATCGACTACTTCACCAAATGGATTGAAACTCAACCCCTGGCTAAAATTGGTGAAATTAACGTCGTAAATTTTGTATGGAAGTCCATCATCTGCCGTTTTGGTGTGCCCCTCTTCTTCATAACAGACAATGGTACTCAATTCGACAGCTGAGGCTTCCGAAGCTTTTGTGAGGAGTACAATATTCACCTCAAGTTTTCCTCAGTCCCCCATCCTAAATCCAATGGACTTGCAGAAGCTGCCAATAAGTGCATCCTCCAAGCATTAAAGAAGAAGGTGGATGCGGCAATAGGGAATTGGGTTGAAGAGTTGTCTGGTATCCTCTGGTCATACCGTACAACTCATAATAACTCAACCGGGGAGACTCCGTTCAAGCTAGCTTACATCACAAAGGCGATTACTCTAGTCGAAGTAGGCATGCCAACCATCCAACTGCAACACTTCGATGAGGATTTAAACTCAGAAGGGCTTCAAGTCAGACTCGACCTCCTGGATGAAACTCGAGAGAAAGCATTTTGGACCCAGGTAGTTAATCAGCAACGAATAGCCCGCTACTACAACAACAAGATTCGACCCAAGAGATTCAACGCTGGTGACCTCGTTCTCCACAAAGCTACTTTCGATAAAGACACTCAGAGAGGCAAGTTAGCTCCTAACTGGGAAGGCTCGTACATAGTCCTTAAGGAATTGCGAGTATGCACCTATCGACTAAGGGCCTCAGACAGAAAGATCCTACAACATCCCTGGAATGTTGAGCACTTGAAAAAATACTTTTAATAATTTTGTATAAAGTTTCATTCATTATAAATGATGTCTTTCTGAAGCCGACTCTTGTTTCACACTCTCTTAGTGCCAAATCTATGTAGGAATCCTAAGCCATTGGCGTCTTTTCAGGGTAAACCCAAGGCACACTTGCCATATGGCCAGCTCTCACATTTGCCACCCGACCACTACGGCTGAGCCGAAAAGACTTAGGCGTCCTCATTAAGATCTAGGCACCCAACCTTAGAGTTGTCATTTGTCGAAAAAGACCTAAGCGTCCTCATTAAGACCTAGGCACCCAACCTTCGGATTATCATTTTACTAAAAAGGTCTTCCATACTAAGTCCTAGGCACCTAACCTCAGGGTTGTCAATTTGCCAAAAAGATCCAGGCATCCACACTAAGTCCTGGGCACCCAAACTCAAGGTTGTTATTTTGCCAAAAAGACCTTGGCATCCTCATTAAGTCCAACACACATACCCTAAGACCTTAGTGTCATTATGAGTAAACCCAAGGTATGGAGCTCAACCGTTCGGTCATTGTAATGACTGTAAATTTTTAATACTGGCTTAAATAGTTTTTCTGGTGTTTAAACGTTAAATATTATTTTTCTAAAATAATATTTGTATTTTCCCCAATCCCTCTAGAATTTTCTATGATTTAAAATACGATTTTATATTTATTCTAATAATTTTGCTAATTATAAATTTAATTATTTCGGTAAAACTTTTTGAATTAATAGTTAATTATTCATTATTGCTTTTGTCATTATTATTTTGACCATAAATTTTCAATATTTATTTGAATAAATTTTTAGTATTTTAATTATTTTTAAAGGGGTATTTTCCCTGTATTTTCCCTTTCACCGGTATTTCACTCTGTTTCTCTCTCTCTTCATCAACCTCTCTCTCCCTCACCTCACGACAACTCACCCTACTCCTCCGTGATTTTCTCCCCAAATCCCTCCTCGTGATTCCCCGACTCCTCAAAAGTCTCCCTCTCTCTTTCTCACTCAATCTCTCTCTTCAATTATTTTCCTCAGCTCTCTCTCTCTCATTCTCAGCTCACTCACACACTCTCTCTCTTGTTGGCCTTCTTGTTTTGATGATGTTTAACAAACAATTTACTTCTAATGTTGTTTGTCTAGTATTTGTGTTTTCGTATTTATTCTAGGCAAACAACGAGTTGGAGGATGGATGGAATAGAGCTTCAACGATCATATCCAAAGGAGGTTGGCGGAATGTCGGTGAAGCCTTGCAAATTCAAAGTTAAAGATCAAGTTCAAGCTTCATCCGCGAGATTACCAAGTCAAGCATATTGAAGACCAATCAAGCTTGGGTAAATTAGTTTAGGACATACATGTGTTGAGTTTTTATGATTATATATATGAAATTATATATTTCATATTTTCTATTGTGTTTTTGAAAACATTGCATAGAATATGCAATTTTGTGAAAATATTATATTCTTAGTTTGTAGACTTCAATATCAGTTTATACATGCTTTACTAAGTCTATAAAAATATTTCACAAAGTTTCAAAAGTTGGTTTATGTCAAAACATCAAAAATTCACATGTTTACATTTTCATGTTTTGGCTTATTTTGTAAAATGATGATATTTTTCATTTGGGAGGTCCTTTCTGATAACCAGTTATTGTAGCATGTTTATTATCATGTCTACAATCATTCCCCAAAATTTTATATTTTTTGGAATTTATTTGATATTTTTAAACAGGGTTTTAAAATCAGAAAAACAGTTTTTCATGTATCAGTTTTCGGTCGACCGTTCATTTGTTCTTTCGTCAGCATGCATCAGAGAGTTGGTAGGTCGACCGATGCAGTCGACTGAGAGCTCGATATTTTCCATCGGTCGACCGCACCGGTCGACCGACGATTGTCCAGAACAGTTCTTCTTGTTTTTGTTCTTCGCGGTCGACCGCGAATATTTTCGGTCGACCGCCAATAGATCCGTTGGTTCCCAACGGCTATTTTTCTGAGCTGTTTTCTGGCGGTTTTCTTGGGGTTTTTGTTGATATCTTGAGTGGGTATAAATACCCCATTGCTGATCTCTTTTTACTAAGCTAAGAAGTGTTTTTAAACAAGGGTTTAGGGTTTTACTGTTTGTTTAAGATTGGGTTTCTGTTTACAAAAGAGGAAGTTCTCACTGCAGATTGAGGGATTCATTCTCAATCCTCTTCATCCTCTTCTTCGTGCTTATAGAGAAGTTTTCTAACTCTTTTCTCTAGCAGTTTCATTATTGATTTTCATATTCTTATTATTGCTAGTTTGTTATTTGAGTTAGATTTTATTATATCTCATTGTCATTATTGATTTTCATATTCTTATTATTGCTAGTTTGTTATTTGAGTTAGATTTTATTATATCTCATTGTTACACACACCCACTTGAGCTTATTGTATTTGCATACATAGTATATTAGGGTTGTGAGAGATTATAACGTTGAGTTGTGCTTAATTGAGTTCTCATCTATTGTAGAGAACAAATTTATATTTGTTACATTGTGAGTGTTGTTAGGTTTTCGGTGAGCAAGAAACCGAGTGTGTTGTGAAGTTTTTGGTGAACTAGAAAACTGAGTGTGAGGAGTGGACGTTGATCGGTAATCATTGAAAACCGACATAGTGTGGTTGTAAACGTTATTCGGGTGAGCGTAGAAAACCCGGTTGTGATAGTGGATTTCTCCCCGGGAGTGGGGAGCGGAGACGTAGGACGGAAGGTCCGAACTCCGTGATCATATAGTGTGTTTGAGTGTGCTTTGATGTTCATTTATATTTATGTTCATATCTTATATCGCCATTGTCATTAGCTCATTATCTATATCATCCACTATCTAGTTCATATTGTTTACCCTTGTGTTAGTTTATATATCCTTGCACATACATTGTCTATATCTCTTTGTTAGGATATATCTTATTGTTTATATATCCTTGCATATATTTCTATCATATAGGATATATCACCTTGTGTATATTGCATATTCTTGCACATAACTCTTTGTATATCTATCTTGCAAGAATAAACTTGTTAATTAGTTTTAATTGGCATTTAATCGGATTAGATTAGCATAAGACCCTAATCACCCCCCCTCTAGGGTCTAACAAGATCTATTTTTTCTTGCGTCCTATGTTTATATAGAATAGATCTAGTTTCTTGATGGTGATTTTGGTCACTAAACACATAAAGCTAGGATTTTTATCAATAAAAATTTATTTTTATTAAAAATAAAATTTTGGGTGTAGAATCCTATTTTTGATATTTGGAACATCATACCTACAGTAAAATTTAACATTTATGAGCTAGTAGGCAATTTTAATAAATTAGGGATTTATTAAATTTTTTTAAGATCTAAAAATATTTTTTTTATTTGTTAGGAATTTTTAAAAAATTAACCCTAGATATCACCAATGCCGATGACCACCTGGCCCCGCTCGTCACGTCCGACGAACCCACCTCGTCACTGCCCCTCCTCGTGCTTAGTTCCGTCACCTCTCAGATCTGAACCGCCTACCGCTGCATAGTCGAGATCCCCATCAGTGTCGATTCGTTCGACAATACCCGAGGCAAGATCCTGCTCCTCTTGACTCGTTAATTCCTATTTATATCTGTCGTTAATTAGTTGCATAGATTAGATTATGAATTGTTATTATCTGCGTGGGCTTGTTGATGAATTGGTGAATTATCTGGTTATGTTAATTTATAATTGTTATTATCTACGTGGGTTTGATGAATAATATTGATTTAAATCATAGTTATGTGATAAATAGTATTTTCAGAATAATTAAGATAAATTAAAAGAATTTATTTCGATAGCAGAATCTTTTTGGACAATTATATTAATTAAAAAGAATTTATTTGAGAACAAAATCATTTTAGAATAATTATAATAATTTTTATAAATTATTTTGTGAAATAAATCATTTTAGAATGATAAATATAATTAAAAAGAAATTACTTTGGGAAAATAGGCTATTTTGAATTAATGGGAATTTATCTTATAAAAAGATTATTTTTAAATTTATGAATATGAGAAAAGAATTTATTTTAGAAAAAAAAGAATTATTTTGAAGTAAATAAATTATTATTTCAGAAGATTATTTTAGAACAATTTTATGATTCAAATTTTTAATCTTGATTATCTGATATGCTATGATATTATTGTACATGATTAGTTGCATTGATTGTTTCTTGTTGTGATTGAGAATCGTTAGGAGTTTATGACTAGAATGACCTGTGTGACGTGAGTAAGAACTAAAGACTCGTGTGTTGTTGTCTTAAAAAAGTGAGAAGTGTTGGGATGGGGAAGTCATGGTTCATGTAATTGGATAAGAGTGTTGATATATCTTCCAGGTTCGTACCAGTGGATCGGTGTTGCCACTTGGATTGGTATGTTGAGTCACAGTGGATCGGTGTCGCCACTGGGGGCTGATTAGTTGGGTCAAAGTAGATCGGTGTCGCTACTTTGGTTCATGAATTTATTTGATTGGATGCACGTGGAGGATATGCGAACAGTCAGTTATCCGATGATATGAGCGTTGACTCTGTGTGAGATGTGAACCAGTGACCTGTTATAAGATGGCTAGTTATATGACTTGTTACCAGTGGATCGGTGTCGCCACTGGGGTTGGTTTGTTGAGACAAGGTGAATCGGTGTCGTCACTTTGGTTAGAATTTATGGATTCTTGTGAGATGTAGATCAATTGTATTTCTTTTCATACATAGATCGGGGATTAATATTTAATTATCTACAATTCGAGACATATGGTATATACATGAGGGTTTCCTTGTTTGGATTATTTCGCTCGACGTACTACGTCTCTTATTGTAGATTTTTAGGTATTAATTCCATTTATTGTATGCCCCCGTTACTTGAACGATTAGACTGATCGCTAGCTGCATGATATCGTTACCTGATTGATTTTGGATGCTTTATGTTTATCATGTTTTAGTAGTGTTTCCGCATGTTGATTTTGTCAGATTTCCAGTTGCACGTTCTTTTGTCATTTCTGTTATCGTATCGTTTTCTGCTTGGGTTTTCGTTCGTTCTTTTCTTTTGTGGGGTCTTGCCATGTGCTATGCACCCTGACGTACACCTGTTTTCTCTGTTGTACGTCAGACTTAGAGGAAGAACAGGTCTAGCTTGGAGATACGCCAGAGCCAGAGGATTCTCAGTAGGAGTGCTTTGAAGACCGAGCAGAAGAAATTAAAGCTTAGTTTTCCTTTCAGTTTGCTTTTGTAGCATTTCCTTTCCGCTTGATCATTGTATTTTATATTTCTCCAGTATTCATTGGTTCATTTTGTATAAGGGCATTTTTGACCTGTATTATTATGTTTCGGATGTTATCCCATTTATGATATGATATTTTTATTCTGAGTTTGTCTATTATATTCTTGCTGATTGTGATCGGGGACCTGTGACTTCGCATTGTATTTATTTCTTGACGCTTAGCGTATTAGATTGAGAAGACGGGGTCTAGTACTTATCTCTCCTCAGTCTAATACGTTGCGGGCTTGTTCACGTCCCGATTCCCTGGTATTTTGGGAAGCGGGGCGTGACAGGTTTTTTTGGTGGCCCATGCAGGTCACGGTCCCGAGTCCTTATTAGTAAGAATATATTGGACGATTTAGATACATATCATATTTCATCCGTGAGACTATTCTTGAGCCCTTATTCTATTTTCTTGATAGATTTTGCTTCGTCCCTATCTTATCACTCTTTGACTCCGGATTTTCCACGGTTCTTGTCCCATCGCTTCGCGATTACCCTCTCTTTGTATCTCTCATCTATCATCGTTCCGGTCATTATTTTATGTGTTATTATTTTTACAACTATGTCTTCGTTGATTTGACTATATATATATCGTTTAATGGTATTGATTTCTGAATTATTTATTATATTATTTTATGTATCATACACAGTGTTATATTGTATGTTTTTCATTAAAAATATATATCATTAATTATATATATTTTTTTATTCAAATCATATCATTAAGTGTTTTACATTGCTCTAGACTCCACATATACATTACATAGTATATCTGATATTTAAATTATTTTATTATGTTAAATTATACTTTTGCATATCTATATTGTTTATGTGTGCGTTTTCTGTTATACCATCTATCTTTCACTTATGATCTAAATTATTGTATAGTGTTCATATTTCGTGATATACTTTAATAATTTCATGATTTTAATATTCCACATATGCAGTATATTCTTATCCTTTATATTTTCAGTACATAGTTTTATTATCAGTCAGTTTTGTCTTGTTTAGGTTGTTTTAGTATGTTCACATTGGTTTCGTTAGCTCTAAGAGCTATGTATTTCTATTTTAATATTTATGCAATTATTCCTATTGTTAGGTTTGAAATTTGAGTTACTAATTATATATGTTTTTGTTACATTATCTCGTATCATTAATTATTATTCTTTTATAATTAATATAAAAGATAATTTTAAATAGCGTTCGTGGGAATGCATGGTAATTACTCATGGGTTATTTATAGTACATTGCACATTTGTTGTTAATTGCTTCGTTTTCAATGTGTGTTATTTTGTTAATTGTAACAATATACATTGTATACATATTTTATTTTAGTATTTATTTTATGGTATATTAGATTTTATTTCTTTTTATTGTATTATTGGTTGTTGTTCATGCTCTGTTCATTATTTTGTTTATTTGTATTGTGATTTATCTTTTCATCCTTTATACTTACTATTCCTTATTTCATTATAGTGTATTCACGTATGTTATTAAATTTACTACGTATACTTTTATTGATATATATTCAATCAATATTTCTAGTATCAAATGTGTTTAATCGTGTTCTGTTTCATGTATTATCATTGTTTATATTCACGTGTTCATCAATCATTCATCGTACGTTTATCTATAATATATCAGTGTTTTATTTTACAAATTTATGCCTTCTTATATTTTTATTTGTTATAGATCTATTGTATGTTTTTATTTGTTTATAAATCTATTTTATCTTTCATAGTTCATGTTTTATGTATATTACACTGATTGTATTTATATGATTTTTGACTTTTATACAATATACTACTATGTCTAAATTGATTTTATATAGTGATTATTAATGTTGTTGTATCTTGTTTATATTATGAATAATTCCAATACTTCTAATTTATCATATTGTTTGTCGAATATATAATTATGTTCTCCTTATTATGTTTTATATAATATGTTTATTTTGAATCACGTGTTTACTCTTATGTCTATTTTATCATATAATATTTTGTGACTCTTTCCATCCAAATTTATTTTTGTTAGCATGATTAGTACCATGAGTATACAAACTTTTATATGCTTATTATTATGTATGTGTTTTCATTTTTAACGCTTATTACACATAATGATTATATTTGTTATACACATCATATGTTTATGAATCTTGTTAATCTCTTTTGCTTCTATATCTTTTATTTTCATACTTTGATTTTATCTGTGTTTCTTTGAGCCTAATTATGATTTTGTATTATTTACTTTGTTTTATATAACTGTTTGTATGCTAATAATTATTGTGTATCGTTTTATTCTGCTATTGATTATGATTTGCATGTGTTTGTTGTCTATATGTGTTTGTGTTGATGTGTTTCTATCTATGTTATTTCTTAATGTTATTTCAATTGTGATTATGTATATTCTGTATACCTTAATCTTTATTGTACTTCTGTCTGATTTGTTCTGCAATATTGTGTCATTCTTATGTTTAGTATATTTTAGTCATTTTACATTATCATTGTCTGCTATTGTACTTTATATTATAATTGTATTATTAACTTGCTAGCTTGTTTTATTACGTATAAAGTAGTTTCATTTAGTATATCTCATTTCATTCTTTACTTCTAATTACATCTATCATCATTTTTTGATTTAATTTATCAATCATTTCATCTTTCTTAGTTTTGTTTGTGTTTTGCTTACTTATTTTCTATATACAGTTTCTTATTCATTCTAATACTTACTTTTATTTTGTTCTTTGTCCATGTTAGTCTACTTCATTTATTTAGTCATAATATTTATATAAAGTGTGTGTTTTCGATAATTATTGCTGTGATATACGTCTATAATTATTTGTTTTGTTTTTGATGTGATATACTACATATAATTCATTTTTATATGTTGTTGTGTCATATCACCTTGACCTTCCGTGATTATCTGCCTTGTATTGTTTTATATATCATATCTTTTTGGTTTATGTTCAATTACCTTCTAATATTCCACTTGCATTGTGCTGCTTATTTTTACATAATTATATTATTTGTCGCATTCTAATTTCTGTATATACAATTTGTAAATTCCTAATATTTGTGTAACGAATTATTTATCTGCTAAATTTTGCATACTGCTTTACATGATTATTTGATTGTATAATTAATAATTGTGTTTAGCTACTTATACTTGACTATTTTTGTATCCTTTCTATGTTCCAGACTACTTTTCATCATTCCATCAATTAAATATGTTTTCTTTTATTTGTGTTTATTTTGTATGTATTATTATTCGGATTACTTTATGGTTTTACAGGTTCGTTCATTGGGGGAATCGAGAGGGGATTTTGACTGTGGTCCTAACTGTAAGAAGGTTTGACCAAGTGGGTGTTTTGAGACAATCCTAACTGTAGGAAGGTTTGATCGCTCAATTTGTGGACCTCTCGTTCATTGGGGGAATCGAGAGGGGATTTTGACTGTGGTCCTAACTGTAAGAAGGTTTGACCAAGTGGGTGTTTTGAGACAATCCTAACTGTAGGAAGGTTTGATCGCTCAATTTGTGGACCTCTCGTTCATTGGGGGAATCGAGAGGGGATTTTGACTGTGGTCCTAACTGTAAGAAGGTTTGACCAAGTGGGTGTTTTGAGACAATCCTAACTGTAGGAAGGTTTGATCGCTCAATTTGTGGACCTCTCGTTCATTGGGGGAATCGAGAGGGGATTTTGACTGTGGTCCTAACTGTAAGAAGGTTTGACCAAGTGGGTGTTTTGAGACAATCCTAACTGTAGGAAGGTTTGATCGCTCAATTTGTGGACCTCTCGTTCATTGGGGGAATCGAGAGGGGATTTTGACTGTGGTCCTAACTGTAAGAAGGTTTGACCAAGTGGGTGTTTTGAGACAATCCTAACTGTAGGAAGGTTTGATCGCTCAATTTGTGGACCTCTCGTTCATTGGGGGAATCGAGAGGGGATTTTGACTGTGGTCCTAACTGTAAGAAGGTTTGACCAAGTGGGTGTTTTGAGACAATCCTAACTGTAGGAAGGTTTGATCGCTCAATTTGTGGACCTCTCGTTCATTGGGGGAATCGAGAGGGGATTTTGACTGTGGTCCTAACTGTAAGAAGGTTTGACCAAGTGGGTGTTTTGAGACAATCCTAACTGTAGGAAGGTTTGATCGCTCAATTTGTGGACCTCTCGTTCATTGGGGGAATCGAGAGGGGATTTTGACTGTGGTCCTAACTGTAAGAAGGTTTGACCAAGTGGGTGTTTTGAGACAATCCTAACTGTAGGAAGGTTTGATCGCTCAATTTGTGGACCTCTCGTTCATTGGGGGAATCGAGAGGGGATTTTGACTGTGGTCCTAACTGTAAGAAGGTTTGACCAAGTGGGTACTTTACGTCCAGACTCTAACAGAGAGAGTGTTGAGTGCATAGACATGGTGAGAATGGGAGTTCTTATTCATTACATTGCTGTGGTTTTGGGAACTTCCCGTTACATAAATCGTCCACCCCCAGTTTCCTCTGCGGAACTGGTTCGGACATTATTATCAGTTAACTAACCGGGTTATCCTTAAGAATATTAGCTTAATATTCTCCAGGAACTTCCCGTCAAAAGTGGGGAAACAGTTTAGACTCATATACCTATTGGAGTATCAGGGAGTAGTTTAACCTCTTATACCGGTCGGAGGATTGAGAAACAGTTTATACTCGTATACTCTTTGGAGTTTTGCCGTTCTCAATTGGCTTACCTTAGCGTTATGACGCCGGCTTCAACCAAGGTCTGAATGCTATTCTTGAGAGCAAAGCAATCCTTGGTGGGATGAACGACCCTCCTGTGGTATGCACAGTACTTTGGGTCCGTAGTGTTGTCAGCTTCCTCCTGATTTGTGATAGGTGGTAGCTTGATCTTGTTACCTTCAAGGAGGGATTCGAAGATGGCTGGAACGTCTTCGTCCTTGAAGGAATACTCTCTTTGGAGTCTCGGACCCGAAGTCTTTTGCTGCCTTCGGGATTGCTGTTGTGACGCTTGATTAGCACCACCAGTAGCTGCAGGTGTTTTGCCCTTACCACGAGAGGCGAAGTTTGAGTCCAGAGGATTAGCCGTCGGTAGGTTCCTCTCGGCCTTCTTCCTTCGGAGGAAACGTTCGGCTTGTTCACCGCGCACCTTCAAGTATTTCTAAGTGTCAGACGGTGCTGTTCCCATTGCTTCCAACACGTCCAACGCAAGGTTGTTGTGGCAAGTTTGGAGGATGAATTCCTCTGTGATCGGGTCCCGGCAATTCATCGCCTTGTTCCGGAATCTTTTGACGAAGGTATCGACTAACTCTCCGTCCTTCTGCTTCTCATCGAGCAACGATCCGATAGATATCTCGGTGTCGTCGTCGAAGAAGTTGGCCAGGAACTTGGTCTCCATGTCATCCCAGCTGTTTACGCTGCCTGGCTTGAGGCGGCGATACCAATCGAAGGCGGCTCCGCGAAGAGTGCCGACGAATGACCGCACCATCAGAGGCTCATTACCAGAGATCACCCCCAAATGCGATTTGAAGTAAATCAAATGCTGGGTAGGTGAACCCATCCCATTAAACGGCGTGAAGTTAATTAGATTAAACTTCGCCGGATATGGGATCGATTCCCATTCTCTTGGGTATGGGCAAGGAATGCCTGTTTTCTTCGTCTCTTGAGCGGAGATCAATGTGTTGATTTTGCTCTCGAGGTTTTTAGGCTTTCACCTGTGTCTTCACTAGTATTCTCGTTACCACCCCCTGCATTGATGGGAGGGTTATTGGTATTACGAGCTTCATTTGTGTCTTCGTCCTCCTGATGGACTTGGTTGCGACACTTCGCCGGATATGGGATCGATTCCCATTCTCTTGGGTATGGGCAAGGAATGCCTGTTTTCTTCGTCTCTTGAGCGGAGATCAATGTGTTGATTTTGCTCTCGAGGTTCTTGATCTTCAGGTTTTCGCCGGTGTTTTCGCCAGCATTCTCATTACCACCCCCTGCGTTGACGGGAGGATCATTGGTGTTACGAGCATTTGTATCCTCATCTTCCACATTAATCGGGTTACGATGATTCTGCTCGCCTTGTTGGTTCGCCAATGCTTGGATCTGTTGGTCATGCATTTCTCTCATCTGCTGCATGGCCATCTCCATCTCAAATTTGAAACTTTCTTTCTGCTTAGCCAAAGCGTCTTCAAGCATCTTGGCCATCTGTTCCGCACTTATCATAAGCGCCTCGCGGGGTTGTCCCTCGCTGGATACTGTATTATCTGATGCGACTGCGGAGCCGACATCAGATTCTTCATCTTCTGAAGGGCGTCTTGTCCGAACCCTACCATAGGTTGCTCGCTCGATGGTTCCGGACTGCAGACGGGTTCTAGGTCGGGAGGCTCTCAGAATCGACTCGAAATCATCCTGTACCGACGTCCCCTTGCTAGTCATGTTGGTGGTGACCCTCGGAAATTCTCCGTCTTCAATCATTCTTCTTCTTCATTGAAAACGCCTAGGCCTGGGTTTTGGTGTCTCCGCACTGAGTCTTTCAAAAACTGAAACTCTTTCGGGGACCGCCTTGATACAATTGCATTCAGACAATACCGCCCGAATGAGTTTGGAACAGGGACATTGAATTTCCTGTTCTCGGGGACTCCTCTTCCTGGTTCTATTCGTACCCCCAGCACGATAGTGCAACTCGTCATTTTGACAGTCGGAGTAACCTATCGTGTGCGGGCACGGCCTCTCAGGTATAACACTATCACTATCAGATGACAATGTTTCCATCTGAGGTTGGATTGCCTTCTTTGGGCTTCCAAGAGTCACACGCCTCGAAACGCGCCTTTGTGGGTGTGAATCTTCAGCGGGTTCCTGTACTTCGATGCGCAAAGTTGTGCGCTTGGGTGCCACGATTTTCTCCAAATGTTGAGGGTTGCGGCGACCCCCAGCATGTTGAATTGTTTGGGACTTCTTCATTGGCCCCAACCGTTCTTGAACTGGAGCTTTGCCTCGTTCTTTGGGAAGCGGACCGAGGCGCTCCAAAACTGACTTCCTCCTTCGGGATGATTCTGCATGATCTCCCGGAGAAGCTATTGGAATTAACGGCGACTTTGATTGATTCGCCGGAGGTTGGCCTTGCTTTGAAGGCTGCAATGGCTGCTTTTTGGCCTGGGTCGCCACTTCAGACTTAGGCTTCCAGACTTGGCGAGTTGGTGGTGGCTTCTTCGCCTCCTCCTTTTGCAGTCTTCTACGGGCTTCCTGAGCTTGAGCCCGTGCCTGCGCTGACATCGCGCGGCGCTTGCGAATACGCTCTTCAAGTGTCGAACGGTTCCGTTTGACGCGGACCCATTCGTTCTTTGGCGGCTTGGAAGAGTCGCCATTCATTGGTGGTTGAGGCTGTTTGCCTCTTCTGTTCCTCAACTCCGCGTTGTAGCGGAATCCGTCCGTAGACTCCATCGCCTTAGCAAGTTGCCGCGCAAGGCGTTGACGACGCCTCTGGCGGGCTCTCTTTGAGAGAGTCACAACGCCCTGAACAGTGGAGGCGTTGGCGGGAGTTGGGTTGACCTGATTGGAGGTCGGTGGAACTTCATTTGACGCAACTTCGGCGTCAGTTGGGTTGAGAGCTTCGTGGGCTTCCCGAGCAGCTTCAAACCAACGAGCTTTTCTCCCGGAGGAGAACTTCTTGGACTTGCGGGGGGAGATAGAGCCGGACGAGGACACGTACTCCTCGAACTTGGCTTGGTCGAACTCGTACTCGACCTCCTCCACGACCGGGATTGCAATCCGCGGCTGCGACGCATCGATCTCGTTGGCGAGATCGTCGGCTCCCACTGTGGTCGCCAGATTGTTCGCGTGGAAAACTGTTTTCTTTCTCATTGATATGATTGTCATCTTGGGTTACAAAGATCCGGTCTTTTATAGATCCGGTTACAACTAAATCAAAGAAAATAAAGAAAAATTACAACTCTCCTCTGTGAACAAATCACGAGCTCCTGTTTTGCGGTCGCTCGCTTTGGTGGGTTCTTTGCCTGCGCCGGGGTTAATCCGTGGACCACCGCGCGATCTAGATCCGGTCGGATCTACACGAGTATGCGGGTATTATTCCACGAAGGGAATAATAGCCGGGAGGGATTAATCCACCAAGGGAATAATCGCTCGGATCTCGAGATCTAAGACCAAGCTTAGATCTGGAGTGTAGCCTCGTGTAGATCTCAGATCTGTTCTTTCTTCCTCTCGAGATCCTGCCTTTTCTGACGTGGATGGTCGCCGAGGATCAGATCTGAATGGTGCAAGTCTTCTGGTCTTCAAGCTCCGAGTTCACTCTTCAATCCGGCAGAGTTTCGGCTCTTGAAAGTTCGACCCCTGAAAATGAACATCTCTAGGCCTATTTATAGGCTCTCAGGACAGTGGCTGCAAAAAGGGAATTGTCGGCCACCTCTGGCCACTGTCGGCCACCTCGGGGTGGCCGACACTGTGCCTAGCCACCTTGGGGTGGCTCGGCTCATGGCCGAGCCACCCCAAGGTGGCTCGGCCACCGAGCCACCCCGAGGTGGCTCGGCGAGCCACCCTGAGGTGGCTCGGCGGCCACCGAGCCACCCTAGGGTGGCTCGGCCTTGGCCGAGCCACTCCGGGTTTTGCGTCCGTCGTTTGGTTGTTTTGGTCCTTGTATCCGCTTCGTCCGTGATTCGGTTATGCGGTTGATTGGTCTATTTGTTGACTTGATTCCTGATTTGGCAGTCTGGATCCCGATTAGGCAGTAAATCGGCTTTGGTGTCTGAGTTCGAATCCGTTATATGGTTGGATGACTCGTTGACTCTCTGGACCGTTGGTTTGATCCCGTACGCGAGTGGATTCATTCCGTCGTTCACGTGCGGTTCGTCAGCTTCGTAGCCTTGTTAATCCGCTTCGTTGCGTGTCACTTGGCTTCGGTGACGTTTGTGCTTAGATACATCGCCCGATGGTTCATTAGTTCGTCTTGAACCGTGTCAAGGGACCTATAAGCAATTTTATATGCCTACAAAGGGGTCTCAATTTTTTTCCATTTAGTTATGAAAAGCAAGAGACACCATAACAGGATATTATCAATTTATACTGCTGATGGTTCCAGACTCACAGATTTGTCTGATATATCTACTGAGCTCATTGATTTCTACAAGAAGCTGCTGGATTCTGCTAAAGCTAATACTGTTGCTGATCCTAACATAATCTCAAATGGTCCCATTTTAACCTCTGAACAAAAACATGATCTGAGTTCCCCTGTTTCCAGGGAAGAGATCAAAAAAGCTCTTTTCTCAATGCCTGATAGTAAGGCACCTGGTCCTGATGGATTCAATGCCTTCTTCTTCAAAGCTGCATGGTCTGTTATAAAAGAGGATCTTTTTCTAGCAGTTGAGGAATTCTTTCACTCAGGTATACTCTTGGGATCCCTTAATGCAACATCTATTACCCTTGTGCCTAAAGTTCTTAATCCTATCTCGGCTACTGATTTTCGCCCTATATCCTGTTGCAATGTTATTTACAAAATCATATCCAAAGTTATTGCCACCAGGGTTCAAAAAATTATGGGATATCTTGTTAATGATTCACAGTGTGCTTTTGTTAGAGGGAGACTCATTTCCAGTAATTTTTTACTTGCACATGAGCTTTTTAAGCACTATGGGAGGAAAAATAATTCCCCAAGAGCCATCTTAAATGTTGATTTGAGGAAGGCCTTTGACACTATCAGTTGGGATTTTATAAGGAGCATGTTGATTGGTTTGAATTTTCCATGTAATATGGTTTGCTGGATCATGGAGTGTATATCTACACCTAAGTTTTCTTTAGCCTTGAATGGAAGTCTACATGGTTATTTCCATGGCGCAAGAGGCTTGAGACAAGGGGATCCTCTCTCCCCCTATCTTTTTGTTATAGGGATGGAATTCCTATCTAGGAGTCTCAGCACTCTAAAAGATGATTCATCTTTCAAATTTCATCCAAAATGCTCTAGACTGAAGATTAATCATATGATTTTTGCTGATGATCTACTGCTGTTGTGCAAGGCTGACATGAGATCTGTTACTAAAATTTTCACATGTCTCCAAGAATTTGGTCAATTTTCTGGGCTAGAAGCAAACTTAAACAAGTGCTCTGTCTATCTGAGTGGTGTAACTGAAGATCTCAAAGCCCAGATATGTAACTATCTTAAATTTCCCGAGGGTTTACTGCCTATGAAATATCTGGGACTTCCTCTGACTGCAAAACGACTTTCATTCACTGATTGTTCTAGTCTTATTGGCAAAATCTACAATCAATTCCAAACCTGGCAGTTAAACAAGTGCTTATCCTATGCTGGCAGACTTGAGCTGATTAAATCTGTTATTTTGGGAATTCAAACATATTGGTTAAGTAATTACATCCTCCCAATCAAAGCTCTGGAAAAGATTGACAGTATGTGTTCTGATTTTCTGTGGGGGCACAAATTTCACTTAGTAAATTGGGGATCTGTCTGTCAAGGGAAAGAATATGGTGGTCTGGGTATATTTTTAGCTAAATTCTGGAACTACGGTGCTGCCACTTAGCTCCTGTGGATGATCCACCTTAAAAAGGATCTCCTATGGATTAAGTGGGTTCATGGAAACTATCTACATAACCAAGGTATATGGACTGTTCAACCTAAGACAAATGACTCTTGGATGTGGAGGCAACTCCTTAAAGTGAGAGATTTGCTTTTGACTAAGTTTGGAAGTGCTGTTTCTGTGATGAACATTATAGCAGATTGTTGCTCTGCAGGAAATCTTCGATTATCTGCAGTATACAGAGCTCTTTTGCAACCTGTTAGCACAGCAATTTGGGCTAAAACAGTTTGGGATGGCTTCCTATACCCTAAGCACTCATTTGTGTTTTGGCTAGCATGTCATTCTAGGCTACTTACCAAAGATAGATTGTGCCGTATGAACATCCTGACCACCAATCAAATTCACTGTGTTCTGTGTGACAGTCACCAAATAGAAACAAGGGATCATATCTTCTTTGAGTGTAAATATTCAGCTGAAGTGTGGAACTCAGTGATGAGCTGGTTGGAGTATAAATGGAGATCCTGTTCATGGAGCATGCTGCTGAACTGGTACTCTTTCAATTTGAAAGGTAAAAATCCTATGAAGAAGTTGAAACGGATGGTATTATCTGCTGCTGTATATATGATATGGAGGGAGAGAAATTTAAGAACTTTTCAGGATAAGAGGAGACTGCCTGCTCAAGTCTTTAGGGATATTAAACTTTCAGTTTTCTATAAAGTCCTAAATGATAGTTCATATGTGCATATGAAAGAACTGCTTGGTAATTTGTAATTTCTTTTGGTTACCAGGTTTTTCTGGTTCTTTGTAATACCTTACATGTTCATATTGGGAGATGAATAAAATTTACAGTTCATTGACCAAAAAAAAGGGAAAATTTCCATTTTAAAGAGAAAAACTCTTTCCTTGTGGTTCGAAATTTAATATACAATAACTTTCTCGTGCACTTACAACACACTATTTATTACACAACATTAGCCTTAACCTCACATATACACAAGGTTGGTAGCCCGCATGAGGACCTAACCCTGTGTATGTACGTAAGATGTTTTAATCCTGAGCTAGTTGGACTTAGCCCCTTTTCTAAGATGATTTGTATCTAGTTTTAACTTACGGCATTGTAGACTTGTTCCATTATCCAATTGTAGACTCATTATCCAATTGTAGACTCATTTAACCTTTGGTTGGTCTAATGATCATGTTGGATGACCTTCTTGTCCTTGGTGGGTCCCGTGTAGCCTACGGCGTATTTGATTGACGATTCAACATTTTCAACTGATCCTATATATTCTATTTAAAGGAGTTAATTAAATACCAAGGATTCATGCAAGTGCTCAACATACACACATGTCTCCAAAATCACATTTATCCTTTATTGATTATTAGTTGTCACATTCTTTATTTTGTTCCTTACTTTGCCTTATGCAAGTTGCATGCCTAGCTTTCGCAAAGTCACTGTCATAAACATGTTACACATTAATGGAGCACTCTGGAGGAAACCCTTGTGGGTACTTTGCAGTGTCCTGACAGTAGTCGTAGACCATGTAGTTTTTCCTCACCCACCTCAGCTTGGCTAGTTGTGCATCATCAAGAGTCATATCCCACCATTGCCCTCGATTTCGCGAGCATTGGGAGCCACCACCGGAGTTCACACACGCGTCAGCATTGTAATCGCGGTAGGTCCCTATGAAGGGTGCTTTGCTCCAGTCAATCTTGACCTGTCCTCTCCTCGTTGCCCATTCGTCACCGTTCCAGAGGGCAGCGTAGGCATTCAAAAATTGTTTGCTCAAGTATGGGACTCCTTGTTGCGGTGCATTCATGAATACTCTAACTGGTGTTCCATCAACCAACCATCTGCATAAGGGACGTGCATGTATATATGACATCAACCGAACAATTTAGTATTTAATCTTTGCTAATTTTATATTAGACCCCTAAATTTTCACATTTTTAAATTAGCATATTGATCCAAATATTGATCAAATGCCCTTGAAACTTAATTAGTGATATATTGATCCGAATAACTTGGATATTTTCTTGTGAAATAACGCTACTTACATTATATTTCGAGGATTCCAAACGAAGCTGTAAGTGTGAAAGTCGGCTCTAGGATCAAACCACAGATTGATTTGCTCCTCTCTGTTACCTACTCCATTAGTCCACACATTGGTGTGCAATAGGTAAGGCTCTCCAGTCACATTCCCTAACAGCTCGAAATCCATCTCATCGTTTGTCGGCCGAGGGGATTGAAGCTGCATGCATCCATAAATTGTTCACAATTCCAGTTAAGTGTATGGTTAAGCATATTAGTTTTGAATATGCACATCCATACTTGTATGGCACACAAAGAGTAGTACGAACGGAAGTATATACTTTTTACTAATTTTGAACAATAAGGAAAAAATAGAAAGTATTAAAGACTAAAAGACTTTTATAGCAACTTGCTAAAACAACCTCACACCCATGTTTCTCACAGTATACCCTGGGATTTGTAGCTAGTTAACATTTACCCTGTAAGAATGAAAAGCACAATCCTATACATCCTGTTCACTATACAGCTAGCGCTTCAAAAACCTCTAATCTTAGATTACTGCAAAACAAGAGAAATTAAATATATATATATATATATATACTGCTCCTTCGACTGCACTTGGGCCCCACCAGACTGGTCGAGGGTCAGCTGCACCTGGTTCCCGCCATCCTGCATGCTAGCCTTCCCACCGGTCACATCGAAGTCGCTTGAGAAATTCTCTGCAGAGGTCTCTCCCGTGAAGGCAGCAGCGATGACGAACAAAGCTTTGAGGAGGAGGAGAAAGTTGTTATCCATGATGTTGTATCTAAAACTGAGTGAACTGATGTTTGCTTAAAGGGAAGCAAAGGGAGACTTATATAGATGGAGGGCGAGAGAGATCTGGAGGTGTTGGGTTTTGACAGCAAAGCATCCACCGATAACCGACACCTGAGACGTGAGAAGACTTGCATTTTTTTTCTCAGTGCTGCCGCTCTCAGCTTTGTAGAATCTTAGACAAAGGTAATTAATTCTATTATATGGAATTTTGTCCTATAGAGACAAGCAATTGGCACATATCTTGCTTTATTCTGCAACAGAATTTAGCTTGGTCTAATTAACCTAATTAATTCGTTTCGTTTGTTTTTAAAGATTTTCTGCGTGTTTATTTGTACGATCTCAACCTGAATGTCATCCATAATCGATGAGAAAATACAGGGGGAAAAAAAAAGAAAGTGATAGTTTTATTTTGGGAAGCACACAATAAATTTAAAAATTTGACAATTAACATAACAATGTCAAAATGTTTCTATGCCTTTAGTATGTCAATGAGCACTGCTAGACCGACAGTAAATAAATGATTTTTAGAGAATGTTTGGCAAATTCTTAATTTTAGAATGCTGCGAAGGTCCTCATTGTTTGTCTTTAAAACCCGTACTAAGGGTGTAAAAATATGAGGAAGATATTTTGTGAATCATGAAACTTCTAAACATCTGTGTTAAGAGTCCTAAATAGTCTTTGACATGGAGTGAAGCTCTTAGAGAATGATCAAAAGGGTTCTCAGAGATCCGGAGACATGGCCTCAGTAGTAGAAATCTAAGCATCTTATACGGCAACGAAATTCATCTAGAATGCCAAGAAATCCGTCTAAGATGCCCATCTTAAACGACCATCCATCTAGGATAGTCTGTCTAGGAATTTCAGTTTAGGATGTGATATGGAAGTTTGTCTAGGATGCACATTCTAGATGGAAATTCTATCTGGAATGTACATTCTAGAGAGAAATCCCCCCTAGGATGTAGTAATTATTAAATAAATAAAACTTGCTACCGAGCTTTCATCAGGATTAGCTTAAATGTCATCAACAACTAATTATAAATACCAATGTAAACCTTCTCAACAATAACACAACCTGTAAATTTGGCGGAATAAAGAGCATACAATTGTCACAAACATCAAAAGTGCAAGTATCTAGTAGTTCTCGTAAACAAAAACATTAAATTTAAAAAAAAACATTTTTCAGAATTTTACAATTTTTGAAAGTTGTTTGATAATTTTTTACAATTTCCCAAAGTCAAAAACCTGTTTAAAACTCTGTGTGTGTTTTGTGTCAGTTCGCGGTCGACCAGACTTGGTTCTGTGGCCGACCGTTAAAAGTCCAGAGAGTTTGGGAGCTAGGCAGCTTCTCACGGTCGACCAGACTTGGTTCTACGGTTGACCGTGAAAAGTCCAGAGAAGTTTGGCTATAACGGCTAGTTCCTGCGGTCGACTGCCTATAGCTCTGTGGTCAACCGTCAGTACTGCAACGACAAGTTTCTGCCAGCTTCCAGATTTTCGGGATTTGGTCTTTTTTGTCTTTTTCTAGGTTTTTTGGCTTCTTCCAAGGATTACCTATATATACCCAACTACTCAATTTAATTAAAAAAACCAACTTTGCGAGAGAAATTGATTAAGCTTGTGTTGTTGTGTTAAAAAGAGCTTCAATTTTCAAATTCCCTCAATCTGTTTTCACACGTGCAAATCCCACATCCCAAGCTTCAATTGGAATCTCTTCTTTTTACCATAGGGCTGCTGTAAGAGAGCTTCTTACTATTCTTTGTATCGTGTGGAGTGCAATATCTTGTGAAGATGTACTGTGTGGTCGTGAGATATCAAGAGGAGATCGTTGTGTAGAAGTTCTGGCTTCCAAACCGGATTGTGATAGTGAAATTCTCCTCGAGAGAGGGGAGCGGGGACGTAGGTCGAAGGACCGAACCTCGTGAACATATCACGTGTCACAATTGTCTAACTATTTCTTAACTCATCTCTCTTATCTTGTTTTAGCATTTTTATTTTGTGGTGTATTGCATTGTCTTATTTTTAATTACATATTTATTGCCTCATAACCCTATTTACCCCTCTCTAGGACCTTTCATCTAATACCATACAGGAATCATAAATCCATGTGCATGTTGTGCAGGAAATCCATGTGCATGTTGTGCAGGATATACTGCCAGATTCTGGGGGAGAAAAATGTCTATAAAAGAAGCTATCCCCTGGACTCCTACTCAAAGAGGTATATGATGAATAATCCTCTGTTAATAAATCCTTTAACCTCTTTGATAGATAAAATGGATCAATTTACTATAGAGGG
>NC_033801.1:61710783-61726662 GCF_001876935.1 Asparagus officinalis
GTAAAATTCTCTAAACATGAACCTGTCTTTTTGGAATGTTAGGGAAATAAACAAATTCCCTAAATAGCATTTGGTTAAGCAATTTCTATAGCAGTATCATGTTTCTTTTCTTGCTCTTCTGGAAACAAAAATTAAGGATGGAAATATTCAATCTGTTGCAAAGAGGATTGCCAACACCTGGAGTTGTTTCTCTAATGCAAATGGAACTGAAAAAGCAAGGATTATTATTTTGTGGGATCCAAATATACTGAGCATCCAGATTAATAAACTTCCAGTTCAGCAAATTACCTGTTCAGTTAAATCATTGGATGGAAGATTAAGTTGCCTCATTACTTCAGTATATAGTTATAATCACTAAGAAGCCAGAAAAGTCTTATGGTCTGAATTATCTCAGATTCATCAAACTGTTGTGGGTATGCCTTGGCTATTGTGAGATTTTAATGCTTTGACTAGCAATGATAAAAAGTTAGGAGGTTCAATCCTCAAGGATGCTGATACCAGGGATTTCAATCATTTCATTGTAGACCGTCAACTTTCTCATCTCACAACTATTGGTTGCTTTTTCACTTGGAATAATAAGCAATACTCTACGACAAGAGCTTAGAGTAGGTTGGACAGAGCTATTATTAATGATTCCTAGATTCATGACTACATTACAAGCCATGTTGAATTCTTATCTCCAAGCTTCTCTGACCATTCTCCTGCTCTTGTGTAAATTTATGAGAATAGTGTCCAAGGTAAAAAGCCTTTCAAATTATACAAAATGTAGACCAAGCATGAAAAATTATCTCCCCACTGTTTCCTCTATATGACAGTCATCTATTGAGGGACACACAATGTTTAAAGTTTGTTCTAAATTGAGGCTACTGAGGAATGCTCTAAAAGAACTGAATAAAAGGGATTTCTACAATATTAGTGAGCAAGTTCTTATAGAAAAAAAGGGATCTGGAGGTTGTTCAAAATTCTCTTCAACTTGATCCTCTTAATACTTATTTTATTACACATGAAAAGAAACGCTTTGCCTCCTTTAACAAGCTCCTGGAATGTGAATTAGCTTTTTATCAACAAAAATCAAGAATAGCTTGGAGTCTTCAGGGAGATAGATGCACAAGTTTTTTCCTCTCAGTCATTAAGAAAAGTAGGTATCATAATAGAGTGATGGTCCTCTTTAATAATAGGGGAAAAAAAATCACTGATGGAGAGGAAATTGCTAAGGAACTCATCTCCTATTACAAGAACCTGATGGGCATTGAAATATCCACCTCATTACCAGATTTGAACACAATTCAAAATGGTTCATGTCTTTCTCAGAATCAAGCTGCAAACTTATCTTGTCCAGTTACAAAGAAGGAGATTAAACAAGATATTTTCTCTATGTCTGAGGACAAAGCCCAAGGACTTGATGGGTTTAATGTCTCCCTCTACAAATCTGCATGGCCAGTAATGGGGATGAAATCACTTCAGCTATTCAGGAATTTTTCAAAAATGGAAAGCTATTGGGGTCAATCAATTCTACCTCCATTACACTCATTCCTAAGATACAATGCCCTCAAACCCCTACTGACTTTAGGCCAATATCATGCTGTAACTGCCTTTACAAGTTCATTTCAAAAATCCTTGCTAATAGATTACACTGTGCCTTTGTTAAGGATAGGCAAATTACTAACAATATCTGGCTAGAACATGAGTGTAGGATATCTAAAAATTACTGTAAATAGTTGATCCCCATCAAACACCAATGATGGAAGTTACAATTTGATGACTTCCGTATCAACAACGCGACAATGAAGGTTACAATCAAATAACTTTCACATTAACAAATGAAGGCTATAATTAGAAGTCTTTCATGCAGATCGAGAAAGGTTATAATTTGACGACCTTCACGATAACCGATGAAAGCTTTGATTCAAGAGTCTTCATAATCAATAGCGAGAGTTACAATCTGAAGACTCTCACATTTTAAAGAGCTAAAGCAAAAATTACAAAATGATAATTTTTTTAACGTTCTAACAAAAGAGATCACAAGTCAACGATCTCTTCAGTCCAAGATGCACATCTCATCTTTGCACCCCAGAAATGAAATCGCAAGTGGCCTCGTTCCAGAGTCAAAACAATACAAACGTAGCTTCAATCCAGCTGCAAATGCAGCCTCAATCCAGTTGCAAGCATAGCTCCTAAACGCTACCAAACATAACTCTTAAATGCTGCAAAACACAGCTGCCAAACGTAGCTCTTGATGCTACCAATGCAGCTTCTAAATGCTGCTAATGCAGTTTCCATCTGCTGCCCAATGCAGCATCCAAAAGCTACCAACACAGCTTTCAACTGCTACCAATGTAGCTTCCATTTGCTACCCAATGCATCTTTTAACTGCTGTTAACGCAGTTTCCATCTGCTACCCAACGTAGCTTTTAACTGCTGCTAACGAAGTTTCCATCTGCTGCCTAACGTAGCTTCTAACTGTTGCTCAACGCAGCTTCTAACTACTATTAACACAGCTTCTAACTGCTGACAACACAGTTTCCATCTTCTACCTAACGTAGCTTCTAACTACTGCCCAACACAACTTCTAACTACTGCCAATGCAGTTTCTAACTACTGCCAACGCAGTTTCTAACTGCTGCCAACGCTGTTTCTATCTGATACCCAACATAGCTTCTAACTGCTACCAGCGTAGTTTCCATCTGCTGCCCAACGCAGCTTCCAAATGCCACTAACACAGTTTTCAAATACTACATTCAAACGTAGATTCCATTCAAGAATGTAGTTTATGCATTTGACTCATTCAAATGAGCTGGACGGTTTCAAAACTATTTTTCCATGATTTGAGAGATTTTTGCCCACTTAGGAGCGGATTAAGGGGGGCGGTTACACCCCTTAATCAATCTATAAATCTAAACAAACTCAACTGAGTTAGGAACTAGCTTTTTGATCTTGAAAGATCTTTTGGGCAGCTAATAAAAGAGCTTGAGATCAACATTCACTTGTGAAGGCTTCTTCGGTAACAGAGATCCTTAGAGCTTAACCTTGGCTTTCAACCGATTTTTGGTTCAAATCAACTCTACTATAGAGTTTAAAACTTGCTCAAAATTCCCTACCTCGTGAAGAGTTTCAAACTTTCCATGCAAGTTCATCCAAGACTTTGAGTCAAGAGGCGAAGACAACGTTCTATGGGGTGAAGCGTTCAGATCGTCAACGAGAAGCAAACTCAACACGAGTTTTGAGGGGGGCATCTCATCGCTACCGTGAAGAACCCAAGTTAAACAAAGGGAAGGATCTCAGTCGGCACTTCTCTCTTTTGTAAATTAGAAAACTGATCAAGAAGATTTATAATTTTTTTTCTAAGTATGTTAGAGAGAAGTTGTATCGAGAGAATTGTAATTCATTCTTTTCTAAGTCTGTTAAAGAGAATAATACAAATTCAATTTTCAATTATCTTCTTTTAATTTTCCCACCAAACTAAAGATGGAAATTTTGCTGTGAAAAAGCTTCATTGATGAAGAAGTGGTGGCGCAATCTAGCGTCAACCTCACTAGAATGATGGTAGAGACCCTCGTCGTGGAATTCTACCAAGCCAAGTATGAAGAGGTACTTTCCTCTGGATCCCTTAGCCCTAAGGCTACTCGCAGGGTCCGTGTGGTCTCTAAAGAGACCAAAATTGTTACTGAACCACCAAAGGTGGTCCTCCCCTTTGGACTACATAGCTCGAATAGCCCCTCATGTGAAGGAGTGGGCTCAGGCTCTGTTGGATCGTTAAATGAATCAAAGATCTTACAACTACATCGAATAGATGTGTATCGAGTCAAAAGAGGCCCACTACGGTGACAAGCTCCATAAACACAGATGATATCTCTACAAAGGACTTAAGACATGCCAAGAAGAATGCCGCTTGATAGAGGAGAAGATCCTTATGATGAGCCTATCTTCGAGAGAGCCGATCTATCAATCAACGCGAACTCTGCGTTCGTCAGCCTCAACTTGAGCGCTATATGGATGAGCCCAAGTATGAACCACGCATAATCAACCTAAAACGTAGTGCTCAGGGGCATGTTTCAAAAGTAAAACGTAGTCCTCTAGGATGCATTTCAACACCTAAACACACTCCTCAAGGATGCGTTTCAATTTCAAAACGTAACCCTTAGGGAAGCGTTCCCCAAACTAAACGCAGTTCTCTGTAGCACGTTCTAGATTCTAAACGCAACTCTCAGGAGTACGTTCAAGATACAAAATGCAGACCTCAGAACTGTGTTAACCAACCAAAATGCAGACCTCGGGACTCTATTAACCAACAAAAATGCAACCAGCAAGGGTGCGTTTCACCAACAAAACATAGATTTCGATCTAGAGTTAATCAAACACAACACGACCCTCGTTTTCCTTCTTTAAAACACGACATGATCCGTCGTATTCAAAGAGATCAACGTTGATTCAAGATCTATGTTCAACAAGAACCATTCCCATCCACTGATGGATAGGGGGTTCCATCTCTAACCTCACAATCTGTGAGGAAATATCCCCAAGTATCTGATTTAAGGGAGCTGTTTTCAAGAGAAAGACTAGTGCAACGAGCTGCGCATTCGTGTCAGAGTGACATATCTCTTGTAGGCATTAAAAATGGCAAACTTCAAGATATAAGGAAGGTCATCATAGAGACGAACCTCATCTAAATCAAAGGTGAGTCTTTCCACCCAGCGAGGATCCATATCAGGAACGAGACTCACCACGCAGCGAGCCTCACGAAGCTCGTCATTGGAAATAAGGTTCGAAGCTCGTCATTGGAAACAATGTTCAAAGATCATCTTTGGAAATTAGACTTGACATAAGAGACGAAGCTTGTCATTAGAAATGAGATTCAAAGCTTGTCATTGGATACGAGGTTCGGAGTTCATCATCAAAGCTGAAGTTCGTCAATGAAAACAGCTCATCAGTGAAGACGAGACTCATCAAAAGGAAACTCACAAGGTTTGCTACATAGTTAGACTTAGTTATCTAAGACGAAGTTCATTAGTGAAGACAAAGCTCGTCAGACGAAGTTCGTTAGTTAAGACGAAGCTCGTCAGATGAAATCAGTGAAGACAGAGTTTGCTATACTGCAAAGCTAGCCTTATAAGACGAACCTCACTGCATATTGAGTCTCATCCAATAAGACGACCCTCGTTGCATATTCTAATAAGACGAACTTTGCTGCATATTAAGGGTCGTCCAATCAGATGAACCTTACCATGTAGCGAGGCTCGTCGTTCACAAAAAACCAAGTTGTAATAGGTTTAAAGACTTAGTTAGCCACGTGGGCTAAGCTGCACACGTTTTTCCCCAGTAACCAACATAGACTGAATTGAAGGAGGCAGTTATGCCCTCTACCCATAATTTTATCACGTTGGTTATGTACTGAAACTTTATAAATAGACATGAGCGGCTATGGAGAAAGGACTTTTTTTGGGAGCTTTTGGAGGAGTTTTTGGCGATCGTGTGAAGAAAGATTAGTGTCTGCATTCTCGTGATCTAAGCCACCTTAGAAGCTTTTGTGATCTTGTTCTGATCATCAACGGGAAGCAATCTCAGCTTAAGCGTCAAGAAAAGCATTCTTTGGCCACTAAGAAACCACTTTTAAAAAAAGAGAAGTTAAATTAATCTTCTCTTCCTTTGTAATCGAGAGAGGGGGTGAGTGATTGTAAGGGATTCGTACTAAGTGATCGAACCCATTTTTTAAAACAAAAAATCAATCAAACTTCAATTTTTCGACCATACAGAAGATGATGACCATAGTGGGAGCAGCCGTTATTTTTGACGAACTGGTGGTAGTGTAATTAGACAAGATTGCAGTGGGAACCGAGGTTAAAACTCTAGTCATAGAGTTCGACCAGATGAAGTACGAGGAGTTTCTCTCCTCTTGTAAGTCTAGTCCCACCAATGTACAAAAGTGCCGTCGAGTCTCTTATGAGACTTCAGCCCATGTAGCTTCTAATGATTCAACCCGATTTAACCTCAAGGTAGAGTTTATGCCTCTCAAGGATGAGGCTCCAGCAACTAGCCGTCAGGCTAAGAAATGGGTGATTAAACACCCTAGTCGAACTTCGGCTTCTGTTAACCAATGTGGCCAAAACTTGGTCGCTGTTGATCAACCTCACCCAGCTTCGGCTGAGGTAGCAACTCCTGTACGTCCACTTTCCAGATATACACGACAACGTCAATGTCAGAACCAAGCTCGCCTTAGGGCTCAAGCTTTGGTCTCGTTGGACGGTTTCCATTATCGACCGAAATTTGGTCAGTCCAAGTTTAATAAATCTGTCGAGGGTCAACTGGCCGAGGAACATCAAAATGATGGATCTCGTCTCTACACCTGAGTAGACTCAGAGAATGAACTTCATCTACAGAGTGACGTTCAAACAACTCAACAAGTTGTTCACATTAAGGTTCATGAAAGAGAATGAACATCAGGTTGCTAAGAATGGATGAAGAAGGCAGATGCGCCTAGCTCGTTCTATCAACAAACTTCATCATAAACACATGAATGACGAAGTTCATCTAGCTACCCAAGTTCGTCAACCTCTATCATTTAGAGGGTCTCGCTTGGGTAAAGCTAAGTTGATAGAGTTAGCTGGCAGTAGTTTCACTGTTGACCTTCGTGATTATCTCACACGCAAACGCAACATGAGTCAGATGCAATCTCATTGCTGCTGTGAGAAACTTATCTCTGCAGTGCTTTCCCAATGCCCATATGGGGAGTCGGCACATAAGTCTTCAGTCTTCAAATGATTGACTAAACCATCGATGGTCTTGTCATCTAGAAACAAGCACCCAAGAATCGCCACATTAAAGTGACGATTAATATGGTCAGCAAGGACAAGAGCAAAGCCTCGGCTGGTTCTTCTAAATCTTCTGATCCTGAGTACTCTCCAGGGTTTGGTGAAATGCTTCTTGATGGACAGGGAGTGTATCGGCACACTCATTCTCGTACTGGTATGGTGATCCCGCTAGATTACCGATGATAACCAGGCATTATAGACGAGGCTAATGAAGAGCCTGAGAACTCAGCTATTGTGACCTCTCAACCTTCCAATACTGACCAAAGTGAATTGGTAAGTGATCACATGGTTGGAAGTAGGGAATACATGGCAAAGAGGATGGAAGAGCAACAATCAATCATCCTTCAACAATAAGAATCTATCAGATACTTAGAAGCAGTGGTTGAGAAACTCCTCAGGGAGAAGCAACAGAAAAAGAAGAAGATCCATCCCCAAGCCTCAGGATCAAGGCCCAAGCAACCTTCATACGCCAAGGAAGAGAATAGCCATCGAATCAAGATGGCAATGATGAAACGATGATGAAGAGGAAAATGTCATGAAGGTTCATTCTGAATAGTTTGAACCAGATGACAGAAAAGCTTGAAGCTATGAAAGGGATAAGGAAGGGAATAATGAAAAGAGGAAACTCCTTTGAGTCATTTTGTAACACGGCTCAAAGAAGAAGATAATGATTCTTCTCGAAGAGTGATGGCTTATTTATAGGCAATGGAGCCAACTAAGTGACTGGGATCCGTTACGCAAATCCCTGAGCACCAGATAGTCAAGGGGGCATTAGAATCGAAGAGATGCATTCAATGTGTTTGTACTTAACACAGATAGAGCACGATTTGGAGGGGCGCATTAAGTATTAAATACATATTGTTATCCTAACAAAGTGATGGATTCATGTGGATCAACAGCTCGGGAACTATTGGAATCCAATCAATTGCATTTAATGAGATTAAGTCCCATTCCAAATTCCAAAATGACGAAGGTCATGTCTCTGGCGGAGCTCGAATTTTAAGACTCAGTTGAGACTAGTTTGAACCTCATCTTTGAAGGCCAAATGATGAAGGTCACTATCTCGATCGAGCTCGAATTTTGAGACTCAGTTGAGACCAGTTTGAACCTCGTCTTTGAAAGCCAAAATGAAGAAGGCCACGTCTCCTGCGGAGCTTGAACTTTGAGACTCAGTTGAGACCAAGTTGAACCTCATCTTTGAAGGCCAAAATGATGAGGGTCATTATCTTGATCGAGTTTGAATTTCGAGGCTCAATCGAGACCAGTTTGAACCTCGTCTTTAGATTTAAAAATATCGAAGGTCATTATTTTAAACGAGCTTGAATATCGAGACTCAATTAAAATTAATTTGAACCCTGTATCCAAGGTTCAAAAGGATGACGGTCACTATTTCCTGAATATTGAGATTCAGTTGAAAATAGTTCGAACCTTATGTCCAGATATTAGAAGAACGAAGTTCATGATTTCGAACTAGACTCGAATAGAGATATTTAGTTGAAATCAGGTCGAACCTCACCCTAAAACTTCTAATTGATGAAATTCTTTGGATGTCAAGGTTTATTCAGAACGAGGTTCAATAAAATTTGAACTTCATCTTGAAGTTCCAAGACTAATCTTATCATGATGAAGTTCGCTTCAACGAAGCGAGGCTCGTTAGAGACACTTCAAAAAAGTTCTAATTGTTGAGACTTGTTAAGACAAGTCTTATGCCATTACGAAAACATTACATGACTAATGAACTTTAATAAAGAATACCGAAAGTACACAAAGGAGAAAGTTGATTGATAAAAGCATAACTGTATTGATAAAATATCATTACAAATGTTTAATAGTTTTACAGATTTCCTCAGCAAGTTGGCCTACAGATTCTTGGTGTGCTGCTTAACCTCCGCCATCGCTTGCTTGCGCAGACCATTATCAAAAAATACTTTCACATTACTTACGACATTGCTTAGCTTCTCACAATCATTAAACTTAGCTTGAAACAATGTTTGATGTTTTATCTGTTGGGTTGCTAAAGTTTGCCGCATTTCTGTTACGCTCTTCAACTCCTTCTCTTCTTCTGTCAGCTTAGTTTGGATGTCAGCAAGCATAGCTCTATAAGATTCGACTAAGTGTTGCTGGTTACGTTCAGTATCAGCAATCTTTTTGTCTTAATTAGACAACTTTCCACTGGCTTCCCCGAGCTCTTTGACCTTCTGCTTTTTCTCAAGCACTTGGCGTTCAAGCTCAAACATAGAATCATCCATCTGCTTCAAGAGATGCATAGCACATTCTTCAGCTATAGGGAGGAGAGATGGATTGTAGCGATCCTGCCACTTTTTAAAAAGGCTTTCAACCTTTGCCAAATACATCCAATAGGGCAGCGTAGATATGCTGCTAGTCAGATTCTACATCAGATACAAAAGAGGTTCCAGCACTGCCTTAATCCTAACAAAATCCCCACCATGATCCAATACCTGAGTGGGGGATTCCTTTAGAATGGTGAGGAAATTATTTCGGACCATAGACACCCTAAATTCTTTTACCAAGTTAAAAGAAAAAGAGGGTGTAACATTAGAAGACGCCACTTCCGATTGGCTAGCAGACGTAGCCATCACTTCTACAGAAATGGACGATGGGGTGAACACGGTGGTTACTACAATGGTTGCAGGAGCAGCAACAACGGTTGCAGGAGCAGCAACAACGGTTGCAGGAGTAGCAACGATAGTGGTAGGAGTAGCAGCGTACACCGTTAATGCTGAAGTTGGAATTTCCATCGAGGTGATAGAGCTGGTGGGTACAACACTTGTAGTCATTTTAACTTCGGCTTTAGTAGCTACACCTAAAGCAACTTTGGTTCTAACAATTGTTTTGAGAGTAACAGTTATATCCACAGCTACTCTAGTCTCAATAGTTGTGCTCGGATCGATCTCATATCGATTAGAATAACAGAGGCAACAAGAGTGTCCTCACCAGTTACAATTGGTTCAGAGTGTGAGCTCACACAGAGTCGAGATAGTGGAATGTCATCCTTAGACTGAGACTTTTTGTCAACTCCAATTGGTTCGATGGGAGGAGAGATCATCATTGGAGCTTCTTGCCTTGGCTTCTTCGCGATACGTTTGAGTTTTCGCATTAATCCTGATCTCTTGGACTTCTCCCCAACTTGCCTCAAAGCTTCAGCTCCTTCAACTTGTTCTACACAAGGAATGTTATAGATTAAACATCAACAAAGTGATAATTTAAAGCTTACGATATGCTAAGATTAGCATACCAGTAGGTCTCGTAGTAGGGTTGGGTACCCCAAGCACAGCTTCAGTGGCTTTTCGAGAGGAGAGTCTACTCTTAGAAGCCTCATGGTAAAAGTTCTCAAAAGGCTCATTAGCATGAGCGGGACCCCCGAATTCACCAAAAGCAGCTTCGGCTCCAAAAGCCTCATCCTCGCCAGCAGCGCCTCACCCTCCCCAGCAGCGGCGGGTATATTACTCCCGTATTTATCAACGCGAGGAGATCTCAGAAGCGTGCTCTCATCCAAAGCTGCATCCACTTCTTCCTAAGTCTCATGAGGGCTAGAAGGTCAGGATTCTTCCACCCCAGCGTTTTCCTTGGCGTATAAAAATTCTTTTAGTCCCGGTATACGACTCCTTTTAGAAGTGTTCTCGGACCTATAATATACCAAATGAAGCGTAATCCCGATGAGTTGATGTTGAAGTTTGGGATCTCTACATTCACCATATAATGCCACTTTCAATAAGTAAGTGTTGCCTGGGGTCGAGGATCCTGTTGTGGGAGTGAGAAACGAGCACTTGTACCTTCAGCGATGGTCCAATACTAAGCTCTCGCTCCAATAATGAGACTACAACCCTAAGATTGTAATTGGGTGTTGGGGTTGCTAATATACAATCGGTCATAACCATGTTAGCGAGCAAAGTGGTAAGGAAGATAGGGCTCTAATACACACGTGAGGCCAAAGTAGTAAATGAGATACCCTGGACGAATGCCCAGGAGCCACGTGAAGCAACTGAGTGATAGGATAGTGTAACCCTGACCATTTGATTCATCTATTACAACTTGGCCGTAGCTGGTCAAAGGAAAATAAGGAAAGCACCAGTTTAAATCAAAATTCTTATGATCCCGGAGAATACGTCTCACCAAGACTATATTATCCTTACTCCAGTCTAAGTTTTCCAACCTCTGAATGAAAAGAGTAACCTGTCCCTCTACACGAGCAGAAGGCGCACCCATAAGTGTGGGACAATGCATGACAAACCATGCTATGAGATAAGCGTAGGGCAATTCTACCTTTGGATTCTTAGCCCCTTGACAAAAAGCATGACATAAGCGCCACAATCCCCAATGGACAAGAGCGATCATAGCAGACAGAAGAGCATATTGACGGCCGTGCACCAAACAAACAGCTAAGTATACTACCTCACTCGGCAATGCATCAAAGCTACTAGACGGGACGACAATATGCTTGAGCCATAACATAAGATATCCCGCCAGTAAGGCTTTGGAAGAAATCATTTCCCCACATTGGAAAAAGTAACTATCAAAGGTTGTGCCTATTGGGTAACTATGCTCATCTTAAGATGTCATATAAGACATAGGTAGATGGGCGAGTATACGTCGAGATAGTTCACCTACCTCATAAGGAGCTAGTGGTACTATGGGATCTTTCTTGTGATTCAAGTTCTTAAAAAGGTAATACGCCCAGATATCATGGCTGAGGAACTTTTCACCTTTTTTATCAGCTCGTCCTTCTATGTTCATACAAATATGGTAGTGGCACATTACTTCCCAAAAGGTTTCAACCACTTGAGGGTATTCCTTCTCCAAATTGGTTAACTCCTTGTACGCCAGGATATATTCCTCATAAGGGTACCTTCCATATGGCAGCCCTGAAGCTTCAGCCATCTCATAAAGGGGAATTTCCAATTCACCATTTGGAGTGAAGAAGGTACATGTATTATGATTATATAACTCCAACACACCAAAGAACTGATGAGAGTTATTCCTTAAACTAAGTTATGCCGCCCTAATGGGCGCATAAAGCCCATATCTCGGTAGGTCTTCCTGATTCTCCTACAAGATGTATTTGGTGACACGAGGTTACCACTGAGTAGGACTCCAATAAGACTAACCAGGAGTCCTAAAGTTTTAGTCGGGAATTACCTCTTTAATTTAAAGAAAGTACGACCAAACACAAAACGTGTTAGCCTCCTCAGCTATTTCACCGAAGGGTAATTCTCTCTGAAATAGTCCTGGCTGTAATCTGGTTATGTAGTGACTGATACTATCTATTTTGATGCTGCTTCTATAGAAATAGCCACATGTCACCCTATCTTGTGTTTAGGTTAAGTCCAAATCCATCTTCCTGGGAGCAGAAGCAATTTTCAAGGCGGTAAGAAAACAATCACATTCCATCAGGGGCAAGAACATATGTTGCCTATTTAGAGTCCTGAGCTATCAATAGGTTCCAAATTACAATAAGTGTGGATCCTCTGAAGAGTCTCCACACAGGAAAACAGGCTTCACGATGTGATCACGGTCGACTGATTCTAAAGGAGCGTCTGTGATCAAATGCCTAAAAGTGGAAATCGAAGGTTAAGAGAGAAGTCAAAGTTCTTCTTATCCTCGATCCCCTAACATAGGGATATTTTTAAGGGAGGAATCATGTGAATCATATTCCATTACTTGACTGCCATCTGATCCGAGAGCACCACATTGAGGAATTGGAATAGAGGGATGCAAAACTGCACAGAAGACAAATAAAATTAGTCTAGAGGATGAGCCACTTCCCAATGATACGAAGGTCACTCCAACAACGAACTTTGTTAAATAGAAGAACCTCGTCCAATAATAAACTTCATCAAATAGACAAACCTCGTCCAATAACGAACTTCGTTAAATAGACGAACCTCGTTAAATAACGAACTTCGTTAGATAGACGAACCTCGTCCAATAACAAACTTTGTTAGATAAACGAACTTTGTCCAATAACGAACTTTGTTAAATAAATGAAGCTCGTCCAACAAAGAAGTTCGAGTCTTGGATGAACCTTGTCAGTGAAGACAAATTTCATTGATTCAACGAATGTCATCAGTGAAGACGGAGTTCGTCAATCAAACGAAAGCTCATTTGATAGATCTTGAGGGTGAACTTCATCAGAATAGCTAACACAGTTGGACATCGGCAAACGAAGTTTGTCAGAGAAAAGACAAAATATGTTAAGATAATGAACTTTATCAAATTAAAAGACATCATCTTTCAGATGAATTTCGTCTCAGAAAGAGAGAAACTATTCGTCTCCCTCAAGAAACCCAAGTCTAAAATAGACAGGGTTTATCTGTGTTAAAACGCGGTTCTTGCGTTTAGATCTATTACCTGAGAAAACGGGTAAAGCCAGGAGATCATCTGAAGGACCGGCGACCTTCTCACCCTTGCCTTTGCTTACAACAATTTTAGGATCCATTGGTCTTGGATTGGAAGCTCTCAAAGAAAGAAAGTTTGAAATTTGGGAGGTGAAGGGTTTTGACAACTCAATCGATTAGAAGAAGAAAAGACTCTTCATATGATGACGCTATATATATATATATAGGCGGGAAAAATCAAATCAAAGGCTGAGATCTTCGATTGAGATCATTGGATAAGTTCCTTTCTCGATGAGATCTGTGGGCGAGATCCATAGAGGAGATCTCGAGGCACCAGCTGGCAGCAAACCTAACGAGCCTAGAAAAGGTGCGTAATAGTTACTGTTGATAAGGTTGAAAGGTATCATATAGGTGTGGATCTGACAATATTCATATGGAAAGACGAGGGTTAGCCAAATTTTGAACTTTGTGGCAAAGCTCATAGAAGCATTAAATTGCGAACAATCAAGCTATGTTCGTCCAAATAGGATTTAAAGTATTTTAGACTCCATACAAACCAATTCAAGTCTAAAATCTTTGAAGGGGGTTTTGTTGGCATTAAAAAAAGGCCAAACTTCAAGATATAAGGAAGGTCATCATAGGGACAAACCTTATCTCAATCAAATGTGAGACTCGCCACCCAGTGAGGATCCATATCAGGAATGAGACTCACCACCCAGCGAGCCTCGACGAAGCTCGTCATTGGAAATGAGGTTCGAAGCTCATCATTGGAAATGAGACTTGACATCAGAGACGAAGCTCGTCATCAGAAATGAGGTTTGAAGCTTGTCATTGGATATGAGGTTCGGAATTCATCATCAGAGGTGAAGTTCATCAATGAAAAACTTCGTCAATGAAGGACTATTGTGAAGCTTCTCAAGATGTTTGTCTCCAAGAGTCGTCGTGATTGGGATGAAAAACAAGGTGAATGTTTGTAGGCCTACCACACAACAGTGAAGACCCCTACAAAAGCCACCCTATTCTCTTTGGTATATGGCTATGAAGCGGTATTACCATTGGAAATTCAGATCTCGTCTCTAAGAATCTCCCTTGCGACTGGGATGACGGATGAAGAGCAGCACTAATTGCATCTTCAAGAACTTCAAGTATTAGATGATAGACGACTTCAGGCTCAACAATGGATCAAGTTGTATCAAGCTCAAATTTCCAAAGCCTACAACAAGAAGGTCAAAGAGCGTATCTTTTAGAATGGCGATTTGGTCCTAGCTGTCAGACAACCTATGGTGACGACGCATAAGACCAAAGGGAAATTCAATCCCAAGTGTGAAGGACCCTTCGTAATATAATTAGTCTATTCAAATGGGGCATACCGTCTCATCAACCAGAAAAGCGACAGAATCATGATGCCTATTAATGGAAAATTTCTCAAGAAATATTACTTGTAGGCCATGGATCCCTCTTTCTCCTAATCCCTAGCCAAGTCTAAAATAATGGATTAACTTTCCCTAAGCTGGGGGTTGGTTATTTGCATTTCATTGAATAGAGAGTAACAGATCATGTTAACTTTTCCCGACAAGTCTAAGATAAGAAATTAATTGTATTTAGATTAGCGGTTGTATATTTGGAATTCATTTCAATGGAAAGTAATAAACTATTGTAAACCTTCCCCAACTTGTATATCGTTAAGTTAATATTATACCTTTGACGATTGAAATTTTCTAAAATTATTCTAAGTGATAATGAAGAGAGTTTCTAAGTTAACATGATGATTGTGGCATCTCAAGAGTGCAAACATAGTAAAGAAGAAGTAACAAAGAGCAGAATAATGTCAATAGTTCATCACATGCAGACAATAATTAATTTGGTGATAATTTAAAGTTATTATAAAAAAAAATAAGAGCAGTATAAAGACTGCATAAGTGAAAAAGTTGCAAGGTCAAATTTAACTTTAGATATAAGCTTGGCATGAGTCTCCCGAACTTCTTGTTCAGCCTCCTTACGAAGTTGATCCTCAGTAACAGCAGCAGTAGCAGTCATCCCTCATTACAACACTTGAAGAGCCTCTTTCTCTACTTGAACAGCAGCGTAAAGGTTAGCATCCCCAAGATCAAACGCCTCCTGAGTCATTCCCCTCCAATAAACTTGGCCCTAGCAAAATGGTGTTGTTTCTGTATGCTCCAAATGTAGGCCTTCTTTTCGGATATATTTTACTGCCGAACTTCATCTTCAATCATCTTCTTGATTTTGGCGACACTTACAACCTGTTCAATCTTAGGCCCCAGATCAGTGTGTAGCAATTGTTCCGGATAGCGAATAGCATTTATGTAGCGACAGAGTTTTTCCATGCAGGTCATAGACCATTGATAATCTACTCGACCAAGAGTGTTAAAGCCACTCTCAATATGGGCATGAAATCTAGAGAAAGTACCCCAGCTGTGTTCAACGATAGAGGTGACCTGTTTCATCATGTTCTCTAAGCGCCTGACGAGGAACAACACACATTCAGGATTAAGGTTGAGAGAATCAAGGGTTACCATTTCTCAATCTTTGCCAGGGAAGATCATCAATATGGGTTGAATTAGGGGAGCTTCCTCTGGGTTGTCATCCCTCGACAACTCTTCCTTCTCATTATCAGATACAATAATAGGTTCAGTTGGTTGTCTCTTTTGGGCATCTTGTTCATAATGAACCTCCTCCTCTGCAGTAAGGGGCTTATT